>NW_006203545.1:474708-529574 GCF_000334495.1 Tupaia belangeri chinensis | reverse complement strand
ATATATATATATACGCACTCACATAAACTGAAAATGCTATTAGGAATAAAAGACAGCCATTAGATTATAAACAGACAAGTAAGTGAAATTAAGCAGATCGAGTAAGCACACCGAGAAAACAGCAGGGAGCTGAGAGAAACTTGCTGCCGTGGGGAATAACGTCGCATGGAGAAGTCAGGAAAGATCTCCCAGGACGCGGCATGCGTGCTAAGATCTGAATGACCAAGTTTCAGCCGTGTGACAATCTGGAGGAAGGACTGTTGGGGAAAACAATTGTGGAGGCCATGATGACGGAGAGAGCGCGGCCAGCCCTCGGAAAGGAGGTCGGCCCTTCCTGTCGGTGGTAATTCCCGTGTCTCTTGAGCTAGGTTGGATGCAGACAGAGAAGGCACTATCTGGTACTAGTGGTTGTTTAAGACTGTTTTTACAAGTGTACTTATGAGTTATTTTCATTTTTATTCATTTTCCAATTTTTTCCTAAAATTTAGCTATTCTACATGTTATAGGAATTTTATCAAATAAATGAAACTATAACCAATAAAAATGATCTCAAATCCCAAACCTACAACTACTCACTGTAAGAATTTGTTTCGTTTGTTTGTTTGCTTTTTAAGATTTTTTCCATAGGATGCATGTGCTTACTGAGAGGGACCGATAGAGACAGAGAGAGGGAAAGTGAAAAATCATCTCCCAGGGGGATGGCCATGCTGCAGTCCCTTCTCCTCCATTCTCCTCTTGGATTTTGGACATGCACACACATATGCGCACAGTGTGTTTTTCAAGCCGCTGGGTCTGGGACTTGAACTGCAGAGTTGGCCGTGCAGGATCTAGCTCCTTAACCAGCATGCCACCTGTCGGCCCTTTAGTGTAAGAATTTTTTTTTATTCTTTATCTTTTTTAGGGGCTTAGGTCAAGGGTCAACAAACTCTCTCTATAAAGGCCTGAGTAATAAATACTTTAGGCTTTGTGCGTCATGTGATCCCTGTCAAGACTTCTCAGCTTTGTTGTTGAAACTTGATATCAGCCGTAGGCAATAGGGCAAGCAATTTGAAGACTATGACTGTGTTTCCAATAAAACTTTATTTATAGATACTCAAAACTGAATTTAAATTTTGTTCACATATTAGGAAATAATTCTTTTAATATATTCTTTTGATATATTTCAACCATTTAGATATTTTGAAGAGCATTCTTAGCCGGCAGGTCGCATAAAAGCAATGAGTAAAGTAATAAAACGAGACCAAACAAGAAAGGCCTGGCTTAGGAACTTCAAATCCTCACTAATCCTCACCTCATCCTACCACAAACGAGAGGAAAATATTTCCTGCCTCTTTTGCAGTTACCCAGAATGGTAAGGCTAGTTGAGGTTACCAGCTGAAGACATTGAAGAGTGGGGGTGAGCCTTGAACCCTCAGACTGATTTGGTGAGGCAACTATGTGGAAGCAGACTAAGGTCCTGAACCACTACTGGCCGTGGAGTGCTGCTGAATCCAGAGGGCACAAGGACTAGCTAGAGAGAGACGGAGAGAGGGAGAAACCATCCCCACAGGCAATGGTCAGTCTCGATCCCTTCTCCTTCATCTCTCCCTCCTTCCAAGATTCAAGGCATACGTGCACACACACATTCTGAGCATGTATGTTTAAACTGCTGGGCCTGGGACTCAAACCGCAAGGTCAGTTATATGAAATTCAGCTGCTTTAACCACCAGACCATGAAGCCTGACCCCACAGTATACTTTACATGAACGAGAAATCGATCTTTATGTTTTAAGACTGAGATGTTGATGTTTGTTACTGAGCAGAGCCTAATCTGACTAATACACCGTTGCTTGTGTTTATTAGGTCATTGGGAAAGTCATGACATATTTTTCTGTGCAAAAATTCATCATGACTTTCCCAGCAATCCCGTAGGTTTTACCCTTTCCTAATGCATTCCGAAAAATCATCCGTGGAAGTGCCACCTGCATGGCAACATAAGTTTTCATTATGCAAGAGTTCACTATAACGTGTGTAAGTAATCATTTAGTTTGCGAACTGGTTATTTGACGATTTTATCCCATACGAATTCAGCCGTAGTAGAAAGACAGAAATATCGATATTTTATTTTCACTTATGTGTGATAAGTCCTAGAAATGCAGTCGCAGAGGTAAGGTGCTGAATAAAGTGAGGATCATTGGATATACCCGAATTATTAACCATCACGCTCATGGCATTCTCAGTGGCCATATGTGTTCTGCAATTATTTTATCATCTTTAGTTGGTATTGTTTTTAAATCCAGCTTGATAGGACCAAGAAAATAATACCTTTTTAGTTTTTAACTAGTAGGAGAGTATTTTTCATGTTTTTAATTGGCCTCTTTGTTCGAGTTCTTTGCTCCTTTTTCTGGTTCAGTTGCTGTAAATTCAATAATACGTAATCTACTTTTTAACTGGTTGATAGAATTCTCCTTTTTTTTTTAAATCAAGAATGCTATTTAGTTTCCCTTTGTCCTATCTGCTCAATTTGTTAGTCTATTGGGTCATCAGAAAAGTCATGACATATTTTTCTGGTTTTGATGCAAAAATGTATCATGACTTTTCCAACCACCTAATAGATTTCACTCACCTGTCTTTTATTTAATAGAATATGTTTTTCCCATGCATGTAGGTTTTTTTTTTTACATTGCCAGAGGGCACATGGACTTGCCAGTGAGAGACAGACATAGAGAGTAAACACCACCCAGCGGGGCAAGGTCAAACAGCAATCCCTTCTCCTCCATTTCTCCATCCTATCTGGATTTGGGGCAAGCATACACCCAAAATGTTTTTCAAGCCACTGGGTATGGGATCCAAACTGCATTTGGCCATGTGAAATCCAGATTTCTATGTATAGCACTTAACCACTGCTATGGGGCCAGCTCTCTCTCTCTATTTTTTTTAATCATGCTTTAGTCTGTCAGTCTTTTGCTAATGATTCTTCATTTGTCCCACACATAGGCACTCTTTTTTTTTATCTCAAGACAGACTCGTATCTGGTAGTATTTTCCTCTTGTTCTTTTACTGCTTTCTTTCTGCTCTTTGTGGTAGGCAGAATGATGGCCTCCCAAAGGTAACTGTGTCCTGATTCACACAGCATGTGGGCACAGTAACTGCGTGGTAAAAGGCCTTTGCAGGTGTGCCTTAAACAAAGATCTCGGGGTGGGAGTGTCCTGGACTATCCAGGTGGGCCCAATGTGATCACAAGGGTTTTATAAGGGGTCTGCAGGTTTGGAGACAGAGGAAGAGAGGTGACAGTGGAAGAAGAGGTCGAGTGGTGTGGCCAGCAGACCACTCTGCTCCAGAGACTCCAGAAGGAACGCAGTTCTACCCTGAGTCTATCCACTACGGCCCATTTCAGACCTCACATCTTTAAAGCTGGAAGATAATAAATGTGTGTGTGTGTGTGTTTTTCTTTTTTTGGAGGCGTTTTGGCCATAGGGCACGTGCGCTCGCCAGACAGACAGAGAGAGACATAGAGAGACAGAAAGCAAGAAATCACCCCCCAGGGGGAATGGCCACGCTGCAATCCCTTTTACTCCATTCCCCTCCTGGGATCTTGGACACGCACGCACACGTGCCCGGTGTGAGTTTTCAGCCACCAGGTCTGGGACTCGAACAGTGGTTGACTAAGTGGGAGTCCAGAGATATAGCCATTATGCTAACTGCTGGTCCCAATATGTGTGTGTTTTAAGCCATTAAATGTATGGTAACTTGTTATAGCTGCATTAGGAAACTAATGAAATTTAACCTGGTTGGAATTTATTTTTTGGAGATGTGAAAATGATGTTTATGTTTTGAGTAGGTAAAGGCAGGATTGTAGTAATAAGAATGATACGAATGTTGAGGTTCTGGGGTGTCTCCATCCAGCAGCCCAGTCACACGGTTCAGTAGCTGTGAACTCAGTAATACGTAATAACCAGGGGCAGACGGTGCCGAGGGGGCCCCAGCCAGCTAAATTCCAACCCAGCACGTTCGCAGCAGACGTTCTACTTCAGGATGAAGCTCTCTCAGGTGGGGTGGTCATGGAGAGGACTTTCTGACTCCTGGCCTTCTGGAATCCTTTCTCTGATGACCAGCAATCTGCATCTGCTAGAGGTTACCTGAAAGGGCCATAGTAGACCAGAGACCAGTGGTGGTTAAGTGCTGGGTCCCACGTGGCCAGCTGCCCTGTTCAGGTCTAAGAGCAGCAGCCTGAAAACACTCTGGGTGCAAGTGTGTGCGTGCCCAAAATCCTGAGAGGAGGAAGGAGGAGACGGAATCGGGCCGTGTCCATCACCCCTAGAGGTGATTTTGTACTTTCCCCCTCTCTCTGTCTGTCTCCAATGAGTGCACCTGCCTGATGGAAAAAAGAAATCTACCAGAATAAATAAATAGATAGATAGATAGATAGATAGATAGATAGATAGATAGATAGATAGATAGATATAGATAGATAAGGTACCTGCTAGAGGACCTAGAAGTGCCAGCTAAACACTCCAGTATTCGATAGGTGTGCTACATCGCCCCTTCGTTATCTCGTAAACCTGAGGCTGGCGTCGGAAGTGGAGGAGGGTCGTGCTGCAGGTTCAGCCTCCTCAGCTCCCCGAAGGTGGCACTGCCCTCCTCTAACCCACGCTCATGAGCGCCCACGCTTCTGTGGCCTGTGGTGCCCGCCACGGGAAATACTCGCCCCAGTGAGGGGAGCTGATGCAGTGGCTGCGCCGGCGTCTGCGGGCAGTGTCTGGCTGGGACTTAACTAATTGGTCTGCGATCCCGAGCACTAAATTCGCCCTCCTTGAGCCTTGATTTCTCCTTCTATAAAATGGTGATCATAATAAACCTACTGCAAAGCAATCATTTGAGGCTTAAATTAGGTCATGTGCATAAAATATTCACACAGTGTCAAGTGTGAAGCTCACGTGGTTAATTCAAACTCTTCATTCTTTCTTCTCAGGGCCATTTCAAACCTTCCATACACCTCATGGTGCAAATTATAATTCAAAGCTCTCTTCTGGCTACTACATAGCATAATATTCTTTTCCTCCCTGGAACATTTATAAGACGCTCTATGGAAAATTAGATATTTTCCCTTCATTAGATTTATAATACTGTATCGCTTAGTTTTTACTTTAATAATTCCCATTATTTTACTCAATGAATGTATGTCTACTAACAGTAACTGCTGTGTACTTTCTAGATCTCCGTGGGCTCCGCCTCTTCACATGGACGGTAGGGAGACTAATATTACTCACCAAGAGACCAGAAAGGACGACGTGAGAATTACGTTTACGGATGTAAACTGCTTGGAACAGTGTCTGACATAGGAAGTGCTAAATATATACTTATTTTTACTAGAAGTAGTATTATATATAAAACTCTATAAAATTATTAAACAAAAAGAGCATGCTACACATTTCTTAAAAAGGCTTAGTCATATGCCTTCCTTGTTTTTCTTTTTATGTTTTTGCCAGAGGGAACGTTCATTTATCGGAGAGAAAAACAGATTGCAGAGGAGTGGGGGGAGGAGGAGGTTCTCCCAGGCGGACATGGTCACACCATAATCTTTCTTCCTCCACCTCTCCACCCATCAGGATTGGGGGCATGTGTGCACACACACATGATTGCACACCATCCTTGGCATGTTCTTCAGGCCCCTAGGTCCAGGGCTCACACTGTGGTCAGACATGCGGAATCTGGCTCCCCAGACTTAGAGCTTAGCCATGTCAGCCACGGGGCTGACCACCTACGCCTTCTTACGCCACGTTGTACATTTTCAATAAACATCAAATAAAGGAGTAAAAAGCATGAGAATGGATTGTGGAAAATTAATGTTTGAGCACAGAGTAATTTCAAGGGTGCTTTTATGTGTGGTTAGATATAGACCGTGTATCTATTTCAAAAAGAAATAAGCAAACAGGAGAAGTGGACACTCTCCATTTCTTCCGCACCTAACCAGTTGAGACGATTTGGGGTGCCTCTCTCTAAAGCTGATAAGCATGAAAGCAGTACTGGCAACAGCGAATGACCTACACGAGCAAATACTAATAGCTACAAATGAACAGAAAGGGTGTGGGATTGTAGGGTGTTTATTTGCATACCCACGCTAACATTCCGCAACCAATTTAGTGAAAAGAAACATGGGATGGTAGGGGTTGATAGGATTTGTGTGTAAGAAGGAATTCAGCTTGTAAAATATGGAAGAAATTCTCTTGTCTTATAATGCCATGACAAAAGCAGAAATTTCTCAAAAGCTGAGAAATTTGGCAGGAGCGTAATTTGGGAAGAGGCCAGAGAGGAAGTTTCTGGAGATAACAGAGGGCATCTCTAAAGCGAACACTCATTATCAGTGCTCAGCTATTTTTAGTTAACTTTCCACCGGAAGATCTGCTCCTTTCTAGATATATCTGCCAGTCAGGAGGGAAAAAAAGAGAGGACCCCAGTGCCTAGGACCTCCCCGTTCTTACATATTCAGCTTATCTACACTCTCTCGTGCTGCTAGACTGAGTGCAGAATTTCCAGCATCACTCGCTATTCCGTTAGTTCATTTATTCGGCCAAAATTGCTTGAGCACTCTTTACATGACAATTGTAGGAGCTACCCTGGAACTCTCTGTGACTAATAAAAATGATGATGGTCATTACGAGTCTACCAATGATAGAAAACGTGGCTGCACGCTTTACATAGTAGTTTATATCTGTCTGGGTCTTAGTCTAAGGCTTTGATTCTCTCGAAGGAAACTATAAGGCAAGTACCAGCAAAATCCTGGTCTACAGATGAGGACGGGCACAGGGCTCTCCCAGTCCACACGCTGCTCAGGGTCACAGCTCACCTGGCTCCAATCTGTCTCTCTGGCTGCCATGCTGACGATGTCTCTGACGTGACCTGAGTCTGGTGCAAGTGTGACCAGACCCATGCTGGGGGAGACACAAGGTGCTGTGGGGACACCTGTGTGACGCTTCCAGTTCAGGAGTTTGAAGCAGGAAAGAGCGCTTCGAAACTGAAGTTCGATGTATAAAGTAGAGTGAGTTCAAAGTTGGGATGGGAAGTCAAAATATTATAGGAAGGGGCCAGTAGGTGGCATAGTGGTTAAGGTGCAGGACTTCCACATAGCCAACTGCAGTTCAAATCCCAGACCCTACAACTTGAAAATCATGCCGGGTGTGTGCGCGTGCCTGCCTGGAATCCTGGGGGGAGAGTGGAGGTGAAGGGATGGTGGCATGGCCACTTCTCCTGATTTCTCCCTCTCCCTCTCTCTGTCTCTCTGGTGAGCGCGCTCTACCTATGGCAAAAACCTAAACAAGAAAAGAAGTTACAGGAAAGGAAAACCACGTGAAGCTCCCAGGGAGAGAGTAAACTCTAACCCATCTGAGAAGCAGTGTGGGCTTCCCTAGCCCTGGAGGGCCAAGAGGACAAGAAGGAGACTCATCCTCAGAGTGAGGACACTAGAGCTTGCAGACTCAGTCCTCTTACAAGGAGATCGTTTCTAATTCGTTTTCTAAAGTGCCCCTTACCATAAAAGGTCCTTCCATATTAGAATAGGTTATGACCTTGCAGGTAGATTTAAAGGGAAACCTACATGCCAGTCTCAACTATTCGGGAGAATTCTGGTTTCCTTCTCTTACAATCATTTTTTTTTCTTCTTTGAAAAAACTCATGAAGAATTTCATGGGACAATTTTAGAGTGAAAGGGACCAATGGGAAGATTGGTGCTAGAACAGGAGGAACAGCCAAGAGGATCGAGGACACGAGGCTCAGATGTCTTCTCGAGATGTCAGAAAGTGACCGAAGAGTTCAAAGTGATATGAAGAAGGATTTTTAAAATGACCAAGTGAAGACAAAGCTTTCAAGAAAGTCAACATCCCAGAAGGCTGCAGGAACATTTGGAAAGAGCAGAAAACAGAGACGAGGACATCGAAGCTAAAATAGCAGCAGTCTACGCTCAGGTGAGAGGATCTGCTCTGTCATCCACCTTGAAAGTACAAAGTGTCGGGGCCAGCAGTTGGCGTAATGGCCATGTCACTGGAATCCCATGTAGTTGACTGTGGTTCGAGTCCCAGACCTGGTGGCTTAAACTCACACCAGGCGCGTGTGCATGCGTGCCCAAGATCCTGAGAGAAGAATGGAGGAAAAGGGATTGCAGTGTGACCATCCCCCCTGGGGGGTGATTTCTCACTTTGTGTCTCTCTGTCTTTCTCTGTCTGTCTGGCGAGTGCACATGCCCTATAGCAAAAACCTCTCAAAAAAAAAAAAAGTACAAAGTGTCAGACAAGCATGATGACAGAGCAGAGAGAGGTTAGCATGGGGTTTAGATGTTATGAACAGACAAAAGGTGGCGTGGAAAGGGGAATTAGAAATAAAGGAAAGGTTCTTTAAGAAAAAATGACATGTCATAAAAAAAAATAGAAGAAATGTGTGCAAGTGACAAGGAATTAATCAAATGGCTAAAAATGATTCCACGGCAGATACATCAACTCAAAAACCGAGCAGGGATTAAGGGGAAGTTCCATGGTTTTTTGGGCTTGTTGTCTGAGGGTTTTTCTGCTGAGTCTTTTGGCCCTTTAAAAAAGGATTCTAAGAAAACCATTGGCTTAAAGATACATGTTTAAGAGGTGAGGAGGCAAGTACAAAAAATAGCTAATACTAATGATAAGGCAGATAGGAAACTCGTTAGACTCTGGAGCCTGCTAACATTTCGTGGGCATCGCTCTGCCAAGGTTGGCAGGCTTAACTGTAGGCAGGACATGCAGGGCAGACGCCACGCCGGAGAGCCCAGAATAGCTGATGGTGAAACTTGGCGAGGATCTGAAACAGGCCAAATGGAGAGGTGGGAAAACTGTTCATTAGTTTATTCAGAAGTATGGCTTTGATGATTAACCATAATTATTTTCTTTCTTTAAATCTAGATCCAAAATAGTGTTCGGCAGACAACCGCAGCAGTCGGTGAGGGTGTCTCATGTCCAGGTGACCCACGTCCCGACACTCCCTGGCGGGGAGGAAAATAAAAATACATTCGTGTGGAGAAGAGAGGAAGGCTAGTCCACCCATGTAGCTCTTTATTTTTATGTGTGCTCTGCAGACCCTCTCAAAAGAAAATAAGTCAATCTAGGAGAAGAGGGATGAAAATGATTTTTAAAAAGATGCTGTCACAGGTCGATATGTCCAGGCGCCCTCTGCAGAGAGCATCACCCCAGCAGTAGCAGACAGACCAAAGATGGGAATGTTTAATATCTATAAAGAGTGCTCCGGGAAAGCTGGCCCACAGGGTGACAGGAGGACCGAGGCTGGCCCGATAGTGAAGGAATCTAAGTCCAGGCTGCACCACTGGGATGTTTGACTTGCTTTGGAAAGGAAGAAGATGCAAAATGACATTAGCACAATGAAAATTTTAAAACGGAAGGTGAAAATTAAGATCTTAAGTAATTCAATAAAAAGTGGGGGAAAAACAGTATAGAAAGCAAACATAGATACCAGAGACGGTGTGGGAAGAGAGTGGGAGATGGCAGAGGGTAAGAGGGAATCAAGGATGGGGAAAGAAAAAGCAAACATACAGGAAACAAGAAATGGAAAATTATTTGTTGACAATAACACGTATGTTGATGTGCTTGATTGAGCCAATATACAGTGTACTCTGGATGGAAAAATCCCATTTTGTATGCTATAAAGATGAACAGTGAATGAATATAAATAAATAAATTTTAATTAAAAAATGAACACAGAGGATTTAGAAATTATTAGAAAGCTAAATGCATAGAATTAAACATTGCCCCTGCCAGCCACTTGCACATAACGCAGCTCCTGCAGCTCCTGCACGGCACGATGCTCCCTCACTCATGAGCCATTCTGAAGTCCTCGTGGAACAAGAGGGGCAAGAAAATGGAACAGGAGGCTCTGGAGAATGTATTTCTCATGAAAGAATGGAGCGGTCCATTTCAAAGTGTTGTATTAGTTCATTTTTTTTACCTTTAAGATATAGAAAGGCAGAATATGGAAGGGATGTTAGGGCACAGTGAGAAACTGCTATCTTTGGAAGCCATGCCGCAATCCCTTCTCCTCCATTCTCCTCTCAGGATCTTGGGCATGCATGCACACGCGCCCGACGTGAGTTTAAGTTACTGGGTCCAGGACTTGAGCTGCGTTCGACTACATGGGGTCCAGTGACATAGCCATTACGCCAGCTGCTGGTCCCCACATTAGGCTTTACTATCATCACTTGCAAGCTGGATGAGTTACTCCTGTTTTTTTGTACAAAGTGGATAACAATAGCATGTGTGTGTCCTAAAATCACCGTGTAAATGAAATGGGTAATATTTATGAAGTGTTTAACATGGAGGTGTTCAAATATTTTGGCAGATATCAAAAGTAACACTGTAACCTAGATTCTCAGAAAGGAACGGTGGTGGGGGAAGACAACCTCAAAATAAAAATGGAAGGATTTGAAGTTGAGGGCTTTAGAAATGCTTCTGGGGAGTTCTAGGCGGCATTAGATACGGAATGTCTCACAGACAAAGGAGAACAAGACAGGAAAACCACCCCAAACACGAGAAGTATGAGAAGATGAGAACGGGCACCATAGCAGAAGGGTAGGAGCTGCCCGGCTCTGGAGGAGAGGGACGGGATGGTCTCCAGCTGCAACTCCAGTGCTTCTGGGGCATCATTAAAGAGAAGACGGAAGAGAAGAAACAAAGGTGGTGACAACTCTCTGGGATAACAAAATATCAAATATTATTCACTCGTTCATTTACCAATTTAACCCATAGTTGTCCTGCTAGGCATCGTGACATAACAGAGGACCCGGGAGAAGCTGTTGCACAGAGGCCCAGGCACAATGGCCCCGACAGAAGGGCGCCACTGGGGTTCAGACCATGGGTCAACCTGGACATGGCAGGTGCGTCCTCACAGTCCAGGCTGCCCGGAAGGCTGGAGAGGGGGTCACACAGCAGTGAGGCCCCATTGAGGGTCTATTGAGGGTGTCTGTTTCTCTCTCATGGCAGAGAAAGAAGAAAGAGAGAGTGAAGCTTAAAAAGAAAAAAAAAAAAAACACACACACACACACACAAAGGGATTGCGGCGTGACCATCCCCCCGGGGGGTGATTTCTCGCTTTCTGTCTCTATGTCTCTGTCTATCTGGCGAGCGCACGCGCCCTATAGCGAAAAATCTCTCCAAAAAAAAAAAGAAATGACATAGAAATAAAGACCAGTGTGTGAAAGAACCGCATACCACTTGTTTCACAGTATCGAATTGTGTGCTCCATGGTGCTTACAGCGGGTATGAGCTCACAGGGAGAGTGAGGGCGTTGTGTGTCCGTACAGCCTCGCGGGAAAATGGTGGTCTGATTTTCCCAAGTGGGAGGGGAGGTTTTAGACGGTCTGACCTGACTACAAATGCGCTGGGGACGAGAAGGGAAGCAGCTTCACACAAGCCTGACTCACCCTTGAGCTGCTTTGGCCATCCTCAAATCAGTCCCGGCTGGAGGAGGAGGAGGGCGAGTCACGTCGTCACTTAGCAAAGGTTCGTACTTCAGACTCGTGCCCGAGGGGCCACTGATTATGAATCACACGTAAATAAACTTTCACACACTTTCGGATACTCACTTCATGGGAGATGCAAAAGATCTTCAAAAGATGACAAGGAGTGAAAGTGGAGAGCGATTACTCTCTGTGACAGGCCGGCCAACCGCACAGGGCCAGGGTCTGTATTCACTATGCATGCACTGCCAGCCCCTGGCACAGGCTGGCCCGTACACGACATTTACTATTTGTGGAACTTAACTTTTTCTCACGCTCTCATTTGTATTTTAGTAACACAAATAGCCTGGGTGTACTTAGGCCTCTGTACCTTAGTGAGTCTATTTTGCAGATACTTCTGGACTTTTACATGGAAACCCAGGATTTCCATGTAACTATGACTAGAGTGATATTTTCTCCAATCATTCTCTAATAGAAACATAAAACACCAGTAATATTTCTCAAAATTATTTTATAAAGTAAAAATATTGGACAAAATAGTGACTCCTAAGGCCCAATCACACTGGCGAAGCAGGAGTTCACTGCCCTGCCATTAATAAGCCACGTGGAGGGCCAGGGTTTGGTTCCTAGGTTGACCTGTACACTCCAAGGGCATGCGGGTGACTGTGATCACGGCTAGCTGGGTGGCTGCGGAGGGATCACTTATTCTCTCTCAAATACACTCAGAGAAAAACAGGGACCTGTCAGCAAAGCAAAGCGACGCAGCGAAAGTAATCAGGTTAAATTCCACATTAAGGGCTTCCTCTTAGCCCAGCAAAAGCAAACAAGAAAAATAAAACCGGTAAGACAGTATTTAAGTAATACTTATCATGTCAAGATGACACCCAGTTTCTGCGGTTGTAATGTTGCTATCACTCGGCGAGGGGCTGAAGAAATTAGAAACAGAACACGCATGGTATTATCCATTTTTAAAAAATAACCCAACACAAAAGGTTGCCAAGATACCGAGCCTGTATCATCCCTAAAGCTTGTTCTCCCGGCTACTTTTGCTCTGTCTACCTGACAGGACGCTGTTGCCGCTCTAGTTAACCCGGTGTTCGTGTTCAGGGCCGTCGCGTGTTGCTGACCTGCACAGAGAGACTCCAGGCAGAGCTCCTCTGTCACGTGCATCTGTCCTTGTCATTTTCCCTTTTGAAGTTTTTTTTTTAATTAAATAAATAATTCTTTTTATTTTTCTTAACTGTTCTTTTTAAAGAATTATGTTTCGTTGTTATTATTTTCCAGTTTGATCAGAGAGAGACAGAGAAAGAGACAGGGAAAGTGAGAAAGCGAGCTACCAGGCCCAGGACTTGAAAAGCAGACAGCCATGCAGGAGTCCGGCACCTTTAACCAACACACCACCTCCCGGTCCCCAGAATCGCTAAAAGTCTAAATGGCACCAGGGTTTCTTAGCTTGTATAAGCTGAGGTTTTTTGTTTGTTTGTTTGTTTGTTTTGTTTTTCAGACAAAAATACATTTTCACCTATCTGGTAATTATGCTCTGGAGGATGACAAAAATGGCCTCCACAGCCATGCTTCACTCAGGCTCCTCTGAACGCTTTTTCAACTCTGCCCCACCCTGGGACATGTCCCCGAGAGTCCAGTCTGAACAGAAATCCTGCTGCATTGATTTAGTCGGAATCTCCCACTCTGTACCTGCTTGCTCTCCATACCTGACTGGTGATATCTGATCAGATTCCTCACCCTCCAGGGGGCCCAGCACAGCCCTGGCCTGCCTTTTAGGAGATTTCTGTTGGGTCAGTTTAGCTAGAATCCTCCTTGTACCTGCTGTTTTCTCCTGGTAACTTTCCACCCACCCGTACCCTACCCTGGTCCTTGGCTATAAACACCCACTTTGCCTTGTGGTATTTGGGACTGAAACAATCTCTCTCCTTCACTGCAAAATCCCCCCACTGTAGTCCACTACCTCTCACCGCCATCCCGAATCAAAACCGATTTGCCATTCTCTAGCAAGTGTTATGAATCACTTTTTCTTAAAGCAGAATTCCCCTTTTCACCCTTATGTATTATTCTATATTACATGTACTACTGGCTGCATCTGAAATATTACCTGGTAGGATTTAATACTTACAGGATCTCATCTTTGTAAGACTTCTTCTTTGATCATGAGTTTAACAACCTGGAACATGTGCAAAAAAAAAAAAAAAGAAAAACAAAGGCAACTGCAAAGTAAAAGTTACAGAATGAAAGGATTTTATTGGTCTTAAAAACTAGCACAACATGGGAGCCAGCAGTTAACGTAACGGCTATGTCACTGGACTCCCACGTAGTCAACCGCGGTTCGCGTCCCGGACCCGGTGGCTTAAAACTCACGCTGGGCGCGTGTGCGTACGTGCCCAAGATCCTGAGAGGAGAATGGAGGAGAAGGGATTCCGGCGTGACTATCCCCCCTTGGGGGTGATTTCTCGCTTTCTGTCTCTAATGTCTCTCTCTGTCTGTCTGGTGAGCGCATGCGCCCTGTAGCGAAAATCTCTCCAAAACAAACAAACAAACAAAAAAAAAAAAAATAGCACAACATGAGAGTCAAACCCTGGGGCTTGTAGCCAGATCCACCAGCAGTCGGCCAAAAAGAAATGGCAAAAAGGATGAACACACACCTTTACTCTGAAGAAACACATTGCTTTTTTAGTTTTTTGTTTGTTCATTTGTTTTCTGAGAGATTTTTGTTAGTAGAGTGTGTGTGCTCACAAGAGAGACAGAGAGAGATAGAGTAAGAAATCACTCCCTGGGCGGTGCGGGGGGAGGGGGAATGTCCACACCACAATCCCTTCTCATCCATTCTCCTCTCAGGACTTTAGACATGCATGTACATGTTCCCGGTGTGAGTTTCAAACTGCTGGGTCTGGGGCTCAAACTGTGGTGGGCTACACGGGAGTCCAGTACCTTGAACACTATGTCACCTGCTGGTCCCCAAACAAGCTTCTTTTAAACTAAAAAAAGAGGAATAAATTCATTTGGTATGCTGTAATGATACATAGTGGTTAAATGTTAAAACAAAAATAAAGAAAAAAAAGGTCTAATATATGTCAGGGTTCGGAGTGAGACTCAGTGGGTGCCATCTCTAGAGAAAGGGGAGTTTATTGAAAGAGCACCCAGGGGTCTGAAGTTGGAGGTGCTCAGCTCACCCTACTGAGGAGACCGATGCATTTATATGAGGGTATATGAGGGGTCGAGGGGCAGGGCTGCAAGAACGGCAGGTACTTTGCCCCCCTGCCACTGTGACCCTGCGGGCTCATTTTTGGGTGCTGCTAAGGGTGGGCTCTGGCTGGGAGATTCTGGCCAAAGGTCACTGCAACCATTTCCTTATTTTCTGATGGGAAATGACCCAAAGGCCATTCAGGGGCCATCAACAATATGTGTGAGTTGTCTGGAAAGAGTTCACACTGGTCAGAGGGCCTTGGGAGGTGAAAGAAGGAACAGGGTTGGGTAAAAGTCCAGGAGCAGCAGTTCTCTGAAGGAGCCCACTGGCCCTAGGAAAATGGTCCTTTCTTCTGCCTG
The DNA here is from genome assembly GCF_000334495.1 of Tupaia belangeri chinensis. Taxonomy (NCBI): domain Eukaryota; kingdom Metazoa; phylum Chordata; class Mammalia; order Scandentia; family Tupaiidae; genus Tupaia; species Tupaia belangeri. The sequence continues at coordinate 514,552 of NW_006203545.1, read as the reverse complement.
GTGCAAGTTTCTATCATGAGGAAGAGTAGCTTCATGAAGGGCAACCGGAAGTAACCGATAAGCAGTCTGCCAACAATGCTTCTGAAAATGGTCCTTTCTTCTGCCTGGTGCAAGTTTCTATCATGAGGAAGAGTAGCTTCATGAAGGGCAACCAGTCTGCCAACAACGCTTCTTCCTCCTGCTGTGCTGTCTTTGGCTTCAATTTGGCATAACAACCTCTGCTCTGGATTAGCTTTATCGTCACAAAGGTGTTGCACTTTACATATCAAGGAGTTCCCGTCCTGAGAGGGGTGGGCTCAGACACGTACATTGCTGTGGTTATTGCTTAGAAGTAGACCCCTAGGGAGGAAGGGGAAACTATTTACCTCATGTAAAATTCAGGTCAAATATGTTTTTCTACATTTCCAAAATTTTCTTTAACAAATTGCTTTAGGTTCCCCCCAGATAACAAGTAACACAGGCTGAAACTGGGATAATTGGAGTCTGAGTCTCTCTGGAGACAGATTGGGGGAAAGGGTGCAAGGAACATTTCTCAAAGAAAGTAAGGTCTCAGCTGCAGGCTGATGACGTCACACCCTGACTGCTTTGCCTCCTAGGGATTCACAGCTATTTGCTCACTCTCATCTCAGTCCCTTTTTCCTTCTGTCCCGCTGTTAGAAAATGCGCATTCTTCATCATTATAGTGTCCACCTTCTCTCCTCAGCTTTAGTTCATAAGATGAATGTCCATCATTGTTTCTTGACACAGCTTGAAAATGCCTTTTTTGGAAACTTATCCTGAATAGCCTTATCCTATGATTAAATCCCACGCTTAACTCTTAAAAATAACCACCTGCAAGGGACTAGCAGTTAGCGTATTGGCTATGTCTCTGGACTCTCATGTAGTGGACCGCGGTTCGAGTCCCAGACCCAGTGGCTCAAACTCACGCCAGGCGCGTGTGTGTGCGTGCCCAAGATCCCGAGAGGAGAATGGAGGAGAAGGGATTGTGGCGTGGCCATCCCCCCTGGGGGGCGATTTCTCGCTTTCTGTCTCTATGTCTCTCTCTGTCTGTCTGGCGAGCGCACGCACAGCGAAAATCTCTCCAAAAAAAAAAAAAAAAGAATTGAGGATGACCACATGCACTGCGTCTTCTCCTTACAGCTGGTCCTAGATATGCTGAGATTATTCCAGATTCTTCAAGCATCCTCAAATCCAGCTTCACCTAGATTTTTTATTCTTCTGGAGACTGTGCTCCGCATCTGTGAATGGCTTTTGATCTGAATCCCGTTCAGTAGGATGCTCCTGGGGGGAGAGCTGGAATCAGGGCCACGGCCCGTCAGTAACAGACTCAGCACACAACACCGAGTGCTGTCTGCTCATGGGTATCCGTCGTTTCTGTCAATCCTGAGACCAAAACATCGAAGTCCAACGACACAAACGCTTTAGGACCTCCGTGCCAAAATGAAGAACGGTAACCTCTGAAGCTGAATTATTTAGCTAGTCCTTAGGGGAGAAAGAAAACAGGCAATCAGGGCGATAAATCTCACTTTTCTGGATAGTGTACTTACTAAATAATTTATTTTGTTTTGACAAAATTCCTAACATTTGCTGGTAATTTCGCAGTGCTGGACTGAAGTAAACAACAATAATTTGTAAAATGCCTACTTGAAGAATGGGAGCTGAAATGTTATTTTTAATTATAGCTTAAATTATTGCTAATAACTTAAGCAAGAACAAGAACAATAGTGAAGAAAAGCTTTTACAACATTGTGACAAAAGATTCCAAGTTGGGCTTTGTTATTAAAGCATGTGACTCATCGGAACATGGGGCAAATTATGCCTTTCCAGCTCCAGTGACGCTCAATTTCAAAGCTAAAAGTAATCTTCACTTTGTGTCTTGGATGGGGGGATGCAAAGGTTACACAGAGCCTCAGTACTGCCCGGGGAACTAGTTCTCAGAAGTACTGGGAAATGAGTCAGAAGAATCCCCTAGGAACAGATTATTCAGTTTTCTGGGCTAGATACAGTAAGTAGACTTGGGTGCCGAAAACTGGAAAGTCAACCCATGGTAGAGACGGGTGTTTTAGAGAGTTCTACATGTCCCTAAAGTCTCTGTTCTCTCCAGGAATAATTACAGACATTGAGGGGAGCTCATCAAAAGCTGTGCTTGTCTTTATTGTGTTGTTTTCACTAGTACGAGGGCCTCCTAGAAGACCCCTTACAGCACCAAGTTTGGACTAACAGGATAGACCCGGCTTGAGCTCGGGCTCTGCCACACGTCTCCGGAACGCGGCTTTGGGTGCTAGTTCCAAACCCAAACTCGGGAGTCTGACTCTCAATTCTGTCACTGTCTCATAACCTATGTTTATTCATTTTACTTTTCACTGCCTTTGTGCCCGTCCCCACCAACAATGCACATAATAATAATGCTCCCTAACCAGTAAGGTTACTGCGACCATGAACTGGGTCACGTATGTCAAGTTCTGCGTGCAATACTTTGACAGAAGAAGAACTTTGTGTGTGTTGGCTATTTTCACATAAAGCAGGTGCACTGCTCCATCTAAAGGTAACCTGGTCTCTTCACCTGCGTCTCATTCTTCATCCGTTTTTGGTACCCGAGAGACCCAGCTTCTTTCTACGCTTACCCTGTCCCTTTTCTCTTCAGGGTCCTTGACTTCCAATGCTTTGTGTGCCCCATCTTTCAACTCCACAAGTCGTTTCGATCCTCTTCATCACTAAATGAAACTTTAGACAGACGCTAAGAATCAATGCATCCCATAAACTTTCTCTCATCTTCTTTATTCTTGTTCTTCCTCATGCTTTAGATAATCCTAAAGAAATTATGCTTTGATCTTTTTTTATTGCCAGAGGGCAGATGTGCTTGCTAGAGAGAGAAAAGAGAAAGAGAAAGAGAGAGAGAGAGAGAGAGAGAGAGAGAGAAAGGGCGAAAGCACCCCTCCCCCTCAACAGGATGTGGTCAAGCTGCAATCCCTTCTTCTTTTCTCTATTCGGTCAGGTTTGGGGACACAGAAACACATGTTCCCAGTGTGTTTTTCAAGCTGCCATGGCTAGGATTTGAACCACTATTGGCCATGTGAGAGCTGGCTCCCTTAACCACTAGGAAATGGGGCTGGGCCAGAAATTATCTTTTGTCAAAAAAAAAAAAAATTCATGATCATGCACATACACACACAGACACCTAATCTACTGTATGCCTAGCCTGTTTGGTTTTATATTCTTTGCCTCCTTCTGACCCCTAGCCATGGCTTCCCACTTAACATTCATCTTTTATTAGGACTCTACTCTTTGTCTCGGAAGACTCAGCCATTTTCTTAGCTTTAGTGGTCACTCTTGCGCTGGGGACTCACAGATTTTTTTTTTTTTTTTTTTTGGAGAGATTTTCACTGTAGGGCGCGTGCGCTCGCCAGACAGACAGAGAGAAACATAGAGACAGAAAGCGAGAAATCCCCCCCCAGGGGGGATGGTCACGCAGCAATCCCTTCTCCTCCATTCTCCTCTCGGGCTCTTGGGCACGCACGCACACGCGCCCGGCGTGCGGTTTAAGCCACCGGGTCCGGGGCACGAACCGCGGTCGACTACGTGGGAGTCCAGCTAGATAGCCATTACGCTAACTGCTGGTTCCCGGGACTCACAGATTTTTTTTTTTTTTTGGAGAGATTTTCACTGTAGGGCGCGTGCGCTCGCCAGACAGACAGAGAGAAACATAGAGACAGAAAGCGAGAAATCCCCCCCCAGGGGGGATGGTCACGCAGCAATCCCTTCTCCTCCATTCTCCTCTCGGGCTCTTGGGCACGCACGCACACGCGCCCGGCGTGCGGTTTAAGCCACCGGGTCCGGGGCACGAACCGCGGTCGACTACGTGGGAGTCCAGCTAGATAGCCATTACGCTAACTGCTGGTTCCCGGGACTCACAGATTTTTTTTTTTTTTTGGAGAGATTTTCACTGTAGGGCGCGTGCGCTCGCCAGACAGACAGAGAGAAACATAGAGACAGAAAGCGAGAAATCCCCCCCCAGGGGGGATGGTCACGCAGCAATCCCTTCTCCTCCATTCTCCTCTCGGGCTCTTGGGCACGCACGCACACGCGCCCGGCGTGCGGTTTAAGCCACCGGGTCCGGGGCACGAACCGCGGTCGACTACGTGGGAGTCCAGCTAGATAGCCATTACGCTAACTGCTGGTTCCCGGGACTCACAGATTTTCACCACAGAGCCTCATCTCTGACCTAGGCAGTAAGGCTCTCCAATTTTTCATGAGATTGTTCATCTAAAATATGAAAAAGCTAATATATCCACTCCAAACACAAAATTTTCACTCTGTGCATGGTGTTTTCATGTCCCAGCCCTCAGATTCAAAACGATTAAGTCACCTTCAACTCCTTCCTTTCCTTCAATCTCCACATCAATACAGAGCCATATTTTTCCTGAAAACAATTATTCACTCCTTTTTCATTCACTCCTTTTCTGTCTCCACTGATGACCCTTAACTTTGGGCCTCGTTATCTCACCCCCGATTAAATGACTATTACAGTCTTAGCTCTTCCAGCTTTTTGTTGCTTCCTCACCTAAACATTTTTCCTGGTTTTTAACAGTCAAAATAATTATTGTTACGTGCCTTTTCATCTGTGAGTCTCTGCCCCAAAGTCTGAATGTTTATCAATGTTACTGTAGGAAGCATGGACTCTCTTGCCTAGCTTTCAGAGTTTCCGTTGCCTACCAATGTTCATACAATGTTTTTATAATGTTTTATTTTGTTCCAGCCCACTTCTTTATTATCCTCAAACCCCTTGGTCCATTCTTTACTCATTCTGCTATGGGTTTATGAAGACATGTCTTTCCCGCTACCAACACAAAGCCTTCCACCTGACATCAGACACCGCTACACGCCACACTGCAGGCAGTAGTAAACAGCCATCGTTCTCAGTGGCTTATGACAGAGGCTGATTTCCTCCACACCTGTGTTAATTCATTTCAGTTTGTCTGTGAGTTTCTCTGCTAATCTCCATTTTAGCACCCAAGCTGATGGAGTAGCTTCACTTGAGACAACAGCATTCTTGTTTTAACGTGTGAGAGTAGGAGGGCAAGAAAACAACTGGGGAGGGACTAAAGCTTTTGCTCAGAGGGCCAGGAGGTGGCACGGTAGTAACACGACTGGATCCACATGGACGTGGTCCTGGGTTCACACCCAGAGACCTGCCTGAGCACTCTGGACATGCCAGTGCATGTCCATAATCTGGGGTGGATTGTGGCTTGAAGATCCAGTTGGGGGTGCCTCCCTCACATGGAAGAAATAAATGAATAACTTTAAACATGCTTTTGTTCAGAATCGTCCCATTTCACTAGACAAGGCAAGTCTCATGGTGAGGCCAAGTTTCAGTAGGGGAGGGGTGTATCTTTTCCTCAGTGAAGAGAACACAACAAACCTCATGTCTAAGCCTGAAGCCAACTGTGCTGAAATGCACAATACTTTCTTAAAGAGGAGATAATATCTGTAAAATGGATAAAATATACTACAGGCTGTATTCTTAGTCATAAATATTTACGTTCTCTTCTGCTCACAAAATATACTCAACTCCCTCTCCAAGGGAGACAACACAAGGCCCAACTCCCAAGGTCAAAGACTGACCTGAGGATAGTCTACTTTTGCATTGGGTGTGGACATGACTGCTCTTGATTTACAAAAGTATTAACTAAAAAGAAAACGACGTGCAAGCGCTTACCCAACAGAAAATGGTAGAACAAGGACAGGGTAACAGCATGAAGCATTCATGTTTGGAAAGGAGAAGAGTAGGCCAACGGGAGTTACGGGTGCACGGCCATCCTCTGCCCTTGCTAGGGCAGCGATGAGGACGGCCACACAGTACCCGAATTAGGCTCTGGGTCTGTTCACTCAGACTAGCCGTTTCCTTGTCTATTTTCACCCCCTTCATCTTTGGACCACATCTTTAGAACACACTGATGGTCGTCTTTTCTAAATTCATAGAATGCTAAGAGGTTTTAGCAAGTCTTATGCATTTTACTTCAGTCACTGCAATATTAGTTCATGTATACAAATATTAACTCCCCAAAGAATTACAAATGTCTTCATTTAGGAGGGTGGGATCTTATCAATGTGCCAAATGCATTATTATTCATGTAATCACATTTAGGACAGATAAAATGCGGTAAAGGCAGAATCATTTGAGTCAGGCTGAACCTTCATGAGAATAAGCTGGCCTATCAAGGGAGCCTCAGTAACAACTTTACAAGGATAATGTAGCAGAGGTGCACGGTTGCTTTGGCAGGTGAAACTTGGTTTCTTTTCTTTTTCTTCATTTTTTAGAGAGATTTTTTTCCACAGAGTATGTGTACTCACTGGAGAGGTAGAGAGACAGAAAACGAGAAATCACCCCCCAGCGGGGATGGCCACGCCACAATCCCTTCTCCTCCATTCTCCTCTAGGGATGTTGGGTGTACATGAATATGGCATGAATTATAAGCCACTACAATGAATTTTAAGCCATTGGGTCCAGGACTTGAACTGTGATAGACTACATGGGAGTCCAGCAACATAACCATTATGCCGTCCACTGTCCCTGAAATTTGTCTTCTTAAATAGATCACGACCATCTTGAAATTTCTCTTGCTATGGCAAGTCTTTTATAGAAAGTGTTTTGTTGATTAAGCCTAGGTTGTGTTCATGTCTTCATCAAGGAGACATTCCTGGTGCAGGCAGTCCTTGGAGCATCCAGTAGAAGACCGGTAGACAGTTGTCCTACTGCTGCCTCGTGCTCAGCCCTTTGAAAATGGTCTCAGCCGTCTCTTAGAGCTCCGCTTCAGATCACAGAAAATGCGCTGTGTATGTCACTGCCCCAGTGCCAGGAGACCACCTTGGATGACACGATCAACTCTCTTGAGTCCTTCTTAGTGAAGAAAAATTCTCTGTGATTATGAAGGTCAAGCCTAGTAAAACTGTGAAGATGCAAGTCCTCCTTTAAGATCTTCAATCTGTCAAATATTCATGTCTTACATGAAGATAGAGAAGGAAAAAAAAACTGTAGGAACATTTATCTTTGATAATGTAAGTGGGAAAATGCTTTTGGATCATGGGTCAGGTATGATGCCCTTGAGACTAGTGCCCCAAGGTGTTTCCTGCCGTTCATGTAGCATAGAAGAACACCTCCCTACTACACAAGCCTCTGATACAGGTGGTTAAGAACTGTTAATAATGCAAAGACCCAATATGAACACCTACCACCACAGTGCTCCTTAGACGCAAGAGCAGCTTGTGGGAAAGGCAGGCAGCCTGTAAATTTGAAGATCCTCTCTCGTCCTCTTCACCCTAACACCGAGCTTTCAGAGTTTTATAGTTCCCAGAACTAATCTGTAGTTGCATAACTCTCCTTAGTTTTACTCTAAGGACATCGTAATGCTCTCTGCTACATTCTAGATGGTTCCACAGTTTAGACACACGGAGGTACTTGTGGTTTATCTCCTTGTCTGGATAAGGCATCGAGATGAGAAAGTTACCTGTCGTGGTGGCGCAAACAGGAGAGTGTCACAGAGCAAAAGTGGAGGCACACGGAAGCCCAGGCTCAGACCCCGGGTTGGCCTCACTGAGCTGGGGGTAGGTGTTTGTCAAGGTTACCTGTCTCACAGTTTTTCTGTCTCTTTCTCTCAGAAGGCATAAGTTAATAAACTTGGAAATAAAAAAGAAATGAAAACGTTATCAAGCTTGTCTATAACTGAAGAGTTTTGACGTGTGGATATTAGACATGAGGAGAAGACGAGTGGACTTTAAATATCACATGGTACTGAGCAGTCCAGGAGGGCAGACTAGACTGATTGCTAGTGCTTTAGATCATAACATGCTAATGAAAACATTTTTTTCAAGGGTCCAATATTATGTTTGGATTTTGGCTAAGGACTCTAGCTGCTTCTTATAAAGTGACCCTAATGATAGCCAATATTTGGTGAAGGTTTACTATACGTCAGGCATAATTCTCAGCATGTTACTTGTATTAACTCACTGAATCCTTCCCATCACACCATGAGGTCTGTGCTATTATTGTTATTTTCATTTGGAAAAGAAAAACTGAAACACAGAAAGATTAGATATTCCGCCATGGTTATTCAGCTGGGATCGAATCCACATAATTTGTTCCTATAACAGGTGTTCTTGCAAAATGGCTTTTCCAAAGGCTGGAGTTACTTTAGACAGAGGCACAGAATAACTGCGAGGAGTCTCGCGACCACAGTGCACTGGTGCATGGGAGCTCATCGTCATCATCTTAGAGAAAATCTCCTTAGCCCAGTCAGACCTGAATCCGGGCCAGCACTCCTCAGGGCTCCAGGATCCTGGAGTATGTGAAGCCTCTTGGAGGTCTGCAGGTTACACTTCTTCACTGGATGTCCCCGGAGGCCTGAGTGTCATGTGAGCAATTAAAGTCTGAAATCTTACCCTATACCTCCAGACATTATTACTAATAGTAGTATCTGATCCTTAAGCAAACGTTTGCCCCAGACATCCTACCTCCTCTTCATTTCAGAGCAGTCCAGAAGCTTCCAGGGCTTTCTGTCAGTCAGTATTTGTTGCTGTCTCGTAACCTGACATCCACCCTCTGTGTATCTCAGAAATTGATACCTGTGCTGCAGTCTGTTAACACCTCACCCCTTCTTTTCTTATCTATTAGTATATACTTTGTGCTTCTTCAGCTCCTTATAGGTACCTTAAAGATGTGTTGCCCGCAGATGGCGTAAGGGTTACATCATTGGACTCCCATGTAGTTGACCACAGTTTGAGTCCTGGACCTGGTGGCTTAAAACTCACGCTGGGTGTGTGTGCGTGCGTGCCCAGAATCCCTAGAGGAGAATGGAGGAGAAGGGATTGCAGTGTGGCCTTCCCCCCCAGGGGGGTGATTTCTTGTTTTATGTCTCTCCATCTCTTTCTGTCTCTCCAGTAAATGCACTTTCCCTCTAGCAAAAATCTCTCTAAAAACATATATATATCAGAAATACAAAATGATATGATACCTCTCAGCCATTTGCACATTAAAATATGCATAGAAAAAGATAATATTTGTATGCTGTGGGGTTATGTGATGGGAAGACTCATGTCAGAAACCATAAGCTGGGAATTCCAGCTGCCAGGCCTTGCCTAGCTGACCTTAGGGTTGAAAGAAGCAGTGTGACCTTCCACCTATGACCTTCCACCTATTATCTATTCCTGCATGTACCGAGAAGCCCCAATGAATGGAGAGAAAAAGAATATGTTTTTTTTTTTTTTTTTTGGAGAGGTTTTTGCCATAGGGCGCATGTGCTCGCCAGACAGACAGAGACAGAGAGACAGAAAACGAGAAATCATTCCCCAGGGGGGATGGCCACGCCGCAATCCCTTCTCCTCCATTCTCCTCTCGGGATCTTGGGCACGCACGCACACGTGCCTGGCGTGAGTTTTAAGCCACCGGGTCCGGGACGCGAACCACGGTCGACTACGTGGGAGTCCAGCGACATAGCCATTACACTAACTGCTGGTCCCAGGAATATGTTGCTTTCAGTCAAATAAACAGGGTCCACATTTTGTCTTTGCCATGGCATGGCTCTGTGACCTTGATAAAGTGACAGTGTCTTATCTTTCACCTTTTTTTTTCCCTCATTTTTCCTTTTCTTTCTTTCTTTCTCCCATGAAAGAGAGAGAGAAACAGAGCTAGAGAGATAGGCATCCCTACCAGGATCCACACCCCAAGTCCACCTCCATTCCCAACCGGTGTGGATCCCAGACCCTCGCAGTGCGTGGTGTGCTCAGGAGGTCTGCTGCAAACCCAGGCCCTTCCACAGGAGCCAGCTGCATCCCCACGCACCGTGGCCCGGCCCTTTTCTGTGTCTAAGCTGTCAAATGCGGGGACTGCTATCCAGAGAAGGGAGCTTCTGAACCCCTCCCAGCAGTCCTGCTTCTCATATGCCTTTCTTCACTTTTTTTCCACAAGAGAAGTTGGCAGTTCAGTTGGGGAGAGTTCCGAGATGTCCGTGGGGCCGTTTAGTAGATGAAAAAGCACGGGCATAGTCATTACTTCCTGACCTCTCGACTCTCTCTTCATGAAGTCAGCCTGGAGGCTGGAAGGCCATTCAAGGGAAAAGGCACAACTGAAGAAGAGGGTCCTCAGATTGCCTGAAAACCTGAACAGAATTCGTTCAGAGATTACTTATTTGAAAACCTACTACGTTGCAGACATGGTTTAACTTATGGGGGATAGCTTGGGCCGTTACCGCATTGCTAACAGAAATGCCTGAGACTGGGTAATTTATAAAGAAATAGAAGTTTGCCTGCTCATGGTTCTGCTGGCTGGCTGCCATGGGGCGGGCCTGCACCGGCCGAGGGGAGCAGGCAGGATGGTGAGCTCCTGGAGATCGAGGGAGCTGCCGACAACGCTGCTTGAGAACTGGCCCCTTCTCATGGGAGCTGGAATTCACGGGGTCTCACAAGAGAGATCCAGTCACTGCCAACGAGGCTTCACCACCTAACGCTACATCCCATTACACAAAACCTTGGGGGGCAAACTATTACCCAAACCATAACAGAGGATAGAGAAAAATCCGGGAAATACAGCTTTTCTTCTTGTAGAGCTTAGGACTTACGTAAGAGAGGACGGAAAATGGGAACCATGACTGAAGTAACATTTCGGAAGTGCTGTGGTCTCAGGCTGATGGGCCGGCATTGTAGCCTGGTGGTTAAGTCAGCCAAGACCCATGTGGACTTACCCTGCAGTTCGAGAACCAGACCCGGCATGACCAAACCCCAAAAGGAAGAAGAGGGGAGAAGGGATTGCTGCATGACTAGTTCCCGTGAGGGCTGGGTGCTCCTCTCCCTCTGTGTCTCTCCAGCCAGGGCGGCCATAGCAGCATTACAGATCACCAGCTCCGTGCTTTCAGTCTCTTTCCCCTCCTCTGACTGTACCCTTTCCAGGGCAGGGGATGTTTCTGTTGCTCCTTCCAAAACTTTGAAGTGAGTGCGACTCTGCGGGGCTGTCCCTAGGCCGTGCTCTTACTGCGGGCCCCACTTATACGCCCCTGTGCTGTGCCCGAGTGACACATATAACACATATAGCTTCTCTCCACAGCTTGCTGTTATCCGCAGGCTCTTCCTCAGAAAGTAAAAGAGCAGATTCCTCCAGTCCCAGATGTTCCACCTTCTTTGGCGTTCTGTGTGTCCACACCCCTTCCCTGCGTCATGTACTCGCCACCCAGCACTGTCTCCGCTCCCAGTTCCAGGCAGTCTGGGCAGCCGCCTCTCGGCCTCTGCTGTCCACACCCACGTCATCATCTTACCCCGACCCCGAGGAGCCATGCCTGACCGCAAAGCAAAGTTGTAGAACGCAAACCTCTTCCAATGCCAAACACCTAAGCTCTCACAAATCAAGATGTGATGCTTTTCAGATGTCCTTCAGGTGTGGAAGGTAAGTGTGAACGTTTGCTTGATATTCTGGTGCCTTTCCCCAAACCCAATACACGGACCTAATAACAGGATTCGCTACCGAGTCCCAGCGAGGTCAGCTTGCACCAAGCTTAATACAGAGGCCGCCGAGACTTGGTAGGGACATCAGAGGCAAGGGTTGTGAGGGAATCGTGGCCAGAGCGGGTGTCAAGGACACAGGGCTCAGCAGGAGGGAAACAGGCAGAGGGACAAGTCGCCAGTGCACAGAGGAAAAGGGAAGGTCAAAAATCGTACAAAAGCACACCCTTTTAATAATAAAAGACGCCCTACAGTGAAAATCTCTCAAAAAAAAAATCGTACAAAAACACACCCTTTTAATAATAAAAGACATATAAATAAAAGCAATAATTAGGGATTATTTGTCTTTATGATCTTAACTTTTCCTTTTTTTGGTTAAATTTTGCTAGCACAGTTGTGCCCACTAGAGAGACAGAGAGGGAGAAAAAGTGAGAAATCACCCCCATGGGGAATGGTCACACCACCATCCCTTCCCCTCTGCTTCTCCCACCGCTCGGGATTTGGGGCACACACACATGACGCCCAATGTGTGTTTTAAGCCACCAGATTCAGGAGTTGAACCAGGCAGTCTGCCATGTATGATTCAGTCGCCCCAACCACCACACCTACCCTGGCTGGCCCGACTTTAACACTATGGCGTTGCCTGAGGCTGTCCAGGACTGGAAGACACATACCACTATATCATGCCATTGCAAACATGAACGTCCAAATGTCTGGGGATGTAATTTGAGCAAAATGCATCCATCCTCTAAAAATGCGTATGCCCTTTAATCTCATATTCTCACTTCCAAATACTTGTGAAGTATATGAAGTATACATTACAAATCATTTCTGAAAAAATGTATTTGTTTTTGTGATTTTATAATTACACTTGAAAATAACCTACAATATTGTAAATGAAAACCAATTATTTATATACATTTATGTTAATTCTATAACTTGCTTTATGCAGATTTAATATATGATATATTGTATAATGTATACAATTACAGTATGTAATATCCATCCTATAAGATGGTATATAGCATTAAATACATATAACACAGGGAACCAGCAGTTAGCGTAATGGCTATGTCGCTGGACTCCCACATAGTCAACCGTGGTTCGTGTCCCGGACCCGGTGGCTTAAAACTCACGCCGGGCGCATGTGCGTGTGTGCCCAAGATCCTGAGAGGAGAATGGAGGAGAAGGGATTGTGGCGCGGCCATCCCCTCTGGGAGGTGATTTCTCGCTTTCTGTCTCTATGTCTCTCTCTGTCTGTCTGGTGAGCACACGCGCCCTATAGTGAAAACCTCTCAAAAAAATACATATAACACATATAGCATGCATGTACATATAATTCATGTCATGAGTGGATACAGAACATTAATTACTTTTAAATCATGGTATTCTATGACCAATTCCCTTACTTTGTTTCTGTATCTGTGCATTTCCTATGTTTTCTTAAACTATATACTGTTATTTCTATGACTAAGAAAATCATTACAAAGAAAGAGGAAAAAAGCAAAGGTTTTATATGTTGGAGCAAGTTTAAATATCACAAAAATTAGGCCAGCCCCATAGCCTTGTGGTTAAAGGAGCTGGGTCCCACGTGACAGACACAGCCCATCCGGGGCAGGTGGAGACATGGAGAGAAATTCCGGCATGACCACGTCCCACTGGGGGTGTTTTCGCCTTCTCTCTCTCTCTCTTTCTTTGTCTTGGATGAGTGCACAAGGCCTCTGGCAATTTTTAAAAAAAGTAAGACAAGGGTTTACTGGACTTGCCATTTGGAACATAACTGATGGCTTCTCCCTAAGCGACTTCAGGGTTACAGCTCATCTCCATGCCTATTCCTGTGGGAGTGGAGCCTGTAAACAGGGTCTGAATCCCACTCGCAGTTCACTCATCTCGTTGGGAACCTTGGTAGGTGCTTCAGCCTGACATAAACGTGGTGATTTTTCTTGTTTTGTTTCTAAGGCTGACGTCTCCAGACTTTGCGCCCCGACCTCGGTGCATTTTCTTGCACGTCAGGAACCCAGTTTGATAGAAGAGGCACAGAAGGTGATAGCTCATGTCCAGCCTGTCTGTAGAACATGCATGATGTGGCACAGCATCCAACGGGGAGGTGAGCATGCCCCTTGGGGAGCACAGCCCAGGGAGCATCACCTTGGGGAGCATAGCCCAGGGAGCACCACCTCGGGGAGTACAGTCTGGGGAGCACCCCACTCGGGGAGCACAGCCCAGGGAGCACCACCTCGGGGAGTACAGTCTGGGGAGCACCCCACTCGGGGAGCACAACCCTCATGGAGCACAGCCTGGGGAGCACCCAGTTGGGGAGCACAGCCTGGGAGCATCACCTCGGGGAGCACAGCCCAGGAAGCACCCCCTTCAAGGAGCAGAGCCCAGGGAGCCACCACCTCAGGGAGCACAGCCTGGGAGCATCACCCCCCAGGGAGCACAGCCCGGGGAGCACTCTCTCAGGGAGCACACCTAGAGGAGATGATTCACGCTGCTCTTCCAGGCAAAGTGTCTAAAGGGACAGAGAGCGAAGTCATGGTGGGAGGGAGAGGAAAACCACTGCTTTCCCTTGCTCAGCCAGGCAGATCCCGTGCTGTGGAGCTCGAGCTGGGAACGAAGAACATGCAGTCAAAACGGCTGAGTTTTCTCCCTCTTTTCTCTTAGATTCTAATTCGCATGTCGCAGATTAAAAATATCTGGGTTAGATGTCTAGAAAGATAGGAATTCGAATGATCCACTATGCCCCTGTAGGATTAAAAAAAATTAAAATAAGCCAGGGCATAAGAAGGAAACCAGTACATTTTCAGTTACAGTGAGCAAAATAAAGAAAAGTAAAATCTGGGCACCTGAGCGATTGGATATACGTAAGCAAAAGGCAAAGCAACAACAAAAACAAACACAGAGAAATCATTAAATAAATAATAGACTAACAGACATAAATATAAAACCTAACAATCTAGTATTTTTTTAAGAAAACGTAAGAAAAATTTTGCAATCTTAAGTTAGGTAGATTTGCTAAGTAGCCCACAAAGAGTTTAAATCAGAGAAAAAAAATAATAAATTAAATTTTGCCCAAAGTTAAAAGTTTTACTCTCCAATAGGAACTGTTAAAATAAAAACAAACTGCGAGAAAATATTTGTAAGTTGCATGTCTTTTGTTTTAGGCTTTTGTCATAGGGCAGATGACTCGTCAGAGGAGAGAGAGGGAGAGATCCAGAGAGAGGGAGAGTGAGAACCCCAGGGAGGATGGCCATGCCACAGTCTCTCCTCCATTCTCCCCTCGGGATTTTGTGCACACACACACATGCACCCGGAATCATTTTCAAGCCACCAGTTCCAGGACTTGAACCAGGGTCAGTTATGGGGAGTCCAGTACCTTAGCCACCATGCCACCTGCTGGCCCATGCTCTGGAGTTTAATATCACCAGTCATTGCTCGTGTTGGATAAGGACTGCAATGGGGGGGACACTGAGTATGGGAGCTGCTGGGTTTGGTTCGCTTCTCCCCCTGCAGCCGGTTCCCTTGAGGCACCTCTGAGTCAGTCTCCTCAGACAGCCTTAGTCTCCTCCTACAGACTACTTCAAATAGTGGAGTGTACGGAAGTAATCAACTACCAGAAACAGGGAAACAATGTAGTTTATTACAAAGCATTTTTGTGGTGCTGAAGTCCGAAGTCCGACGGCATCACCCGAGTCCCCTGAGGCTGCCGGGTGTCGGCCGTGGTTGGTTCTCATCTGAGAAGGTCACTCAGCTGGGGGTTGTCGCTCTCCCACGACTGCAAGTGGGTTCTAGGTCCTCCCGGCCGGCAAGGCCAACAGCCTCAGCTTCCTGCTGTCTCAACTCCTTTCACTGTGAGGCAGCTCTTAGCGTGGCCACTGGTGTCCTCAGGGCCTGCAAGGAAGGCCAATTTCTAGGCCAATTTCTAGCAGGACAGACATTACCACATGCACACCATGATCAAGCCCTGTTTGATGATGGCTAGAAGGAAACCACAGGCCCCCAGACGCCCAGGGATTGGGATACATCAATAGACAGTGCTGAGTTCCAAGAGGTGGAGATAACTGGGCCCCTTAGGCTGAGCCAGCTCCTTGGGAGGCCTGACTTCTGGGCGGGGACAGCCGGCATTCAGGCCCTCCGTTTGAGCCTAAGACCTTGAAGGATATGTCAGGATCTCCAGTTACCTTGAAGATGCACAGGCAGGACTGTTCTGGAGGGCTGGCACGTCCATCTCCTGTAAGTGCACACTCATCTGAGCAGGATGTTCTGGAGGGCTGGCACATCCATCTCCTGTAAGTGCACACTCATCTTGTGAGGACTGTTCTGGAGGGCTGGCACATCCATCTCCTGTAAGTGCACACTCATCTGAGCAGGACTGTTCTGGAGGGCTGGCACGTCCATCTCCTGTAAGTGCACATTCATCTGAGCAGGACTGTTCTGGAGGGCCGGCACGTCCATCTCCTGTAAGTGCACACTCATCTGAGCAGGATGTTCTGGAGGGCCGGCGCGTCCATCTCCTGTAAGTGCACACTCACCTGAGCAGGACTGTTCTGGAGGGCCGGCACGTCCATCTCCTGTAAGTGCACACTCATCTGAGCAGGATGTTCTGGAGGGCCGGCACGTCCATCTCCTGTAAGTGCACACTCACTTGAGCAGGCCTTACAGGATCTCATTTTCAGGAGACGGAACACGTGCATTTTCCAAGCACAGAAAACACTTTTTTTCCCAGTTGACTACCCTCCAGGCTGCTAAAACACCCCCTCACTAGGATTCATCTAGCCATAAGCACATCACTTAACCTTCTCATTTTTTCACATTTTCTTAGATTTTTGTTATACGGTACATATATTCTCTGAAGAGAGACAGAGGAAGGTAGAAGTCACCCCACACCACAATCTCTTCTCCTCCATTCTCCTCTTAGGAACGTGGGCACACATGCACATGCGCCTGGCATGATTTTCAAGTCTCTGAGTCTGGGACTCGAACTGTAACTCAGCCATGTGGGGACCCGTGCCTCAACCACTTCACCATTTGCTTGCCATAACTTTCTTATTTTTTTTTTTAAGGTCGTGTTTATTTCCAGAGAGAATGAGAAGTGCCCTTAGCGAGGAATTTGCAGTGACCCTCGCCCAGTCCTGCAGCTCTCCTGGATGATGTGGTGGGTATACCCACAGGAGCAGCCGGCGTGTTCAAGCAGCACCAGGGTACGAACCCAGAACCTTCACATAAGGTCTCTAGCACTGCAGAGCAGCGCCCCTACTGTCTGTGCCACTGTGGCAGGGCCACGTTCGTGAGTCTTTTCCACCCCACCCCCACTTTCTCCTGTGCTGATCTTAATTCCTGGGGTAATTCCCTCGGCTGTGAATATTCTCCCCAGATGTATGCATGACTTTGCCAGCATCTTCTCCAGGTCACTGCTCAGAAAGCATTCTTTAAATTAAATCTATCTCCCCAAGTGATTTAAAATGCAAACCTCCCCCTCCTATAGCACTCTGGGTTCTCTTCCCTGTTGGGCTTCTCACCATCACTAACCCCCCATCCACTAGTATGTGGGCGGACTTGCCATATTATTATTCATTTATTAGGCTTCTTGTTTATTGTCTGGCTAAGCCTTCTAGAACACAAGCTCCGCCACAGGAGAGACCTCTGCCGTTTCGTTTATTTGTATGTTATAAGTGCTGAGAACATGTGTGGCAGACAGGAGGCCCTTCCGGCACTGTCTGTGGGCAAGGGCCTCACCTCCAGCTGACAGAGGGCCCAAGCAGGACAGCAGGGCTGAAGCTTGCCCATCACTCATGGGGAACTGGCATGGCTTGGAGTTGGATGGAAGACGTGGCTTCCGAGCCCGAGCTCAGGGAACCAGGCAATGCCGCCCGGGTAGCAGGGAAACCAACCCGCGGGCCTCGAACTGCCATCGCCCATGGAGACAACACAGTCCCCTCTTAGTAGTTTGGCTTTTCTATCCCACTTCCATGTCTTCAGAGGTTTAAGCCACACTCGCAGAACTTGTAGAAAAATACACAGAACTGCAGTTTCCTCACACAGATGTATCGCTTTTAAATATTGTTAAATGTTCCCCTTGAAGAAGATGGGAGGGATTTACCATCGCTCAGCATTCGAACATTTTTTTCTTCATAATCAAAAATATCAGCACCAGGAAGGAAGCAAATGCTATTAATAAGGCTCCTCTTGGCCCATCCTTGTAGTTACTAGAACTCACTAAAGGGGGGGTGACAGCGGATCTAAGTGAACTGCTGTCCAGAGGGTCTCCGGCCCTTTATGGAGCTCTGCACTCGGCGAAGCTCATCACTCTTAATGGGGCCAGCTCTCTTCCACCGAAGTACCGCTTTCAGGCTAAGTTAGCATCAAAACCCGTGTCGAAATTGCCTAAGATGAACCTCGCGGGGAACCGCAAAGTAAAATGATACTCACCCTGATCTAGTGAGGGAATCTCTGGGCAGGTGGTTTCTGTGAAGAACACATTCGGAGGACGGGATTCACACGATCGTCCCTGACCACACGACCACAAGCCACGAGAGTTGCCACAGGAAGGCTGAGGTCAGAGGCCGGGACCCCGAGTCCAGCACTGCTGCCCCCAGTCAGCACTATTTCCTCCCGGGGTCTCAGGTGTTTCACCCCTTGGAAGGAACTGCAGTGTGGTCTCCAGCATGCTTTCTGCCCCGCTAACCTCTATGAATTCATGGGGCGTTGTGTGTGGTCAGTGAGCTGAGAGTTGTACCTTGAGCAGTGGAGACGGCTCTTACAACAAATGCAACTTCAGAATCTGAGTGCGCCTTCAGAACAGACGAGCGGACGGTCCCAGGTTGTCTCCTTGACTCTTGATTTTGCTTAGGTGGTGGGAGCAGCCTGAGGGGGACAGGGACGTCTCCTAAGTGCCGTGTCAGTGGGCTGATGCCACGTGTCACAGCTACCACAGGAAGCGCTGGCTCACGCTCAGCGCAGGACGTTGGCAGTCTGACTCACATAGCCCGCTCCACCGGGCGAGCGCTTGGACACGGCAGACCCGCTCGGGCTGGCTCCAGTGTGGTTGGACTCCAATCTATCCCACGTGGGGTTTTTCTAGAGACTAGGCTGATGCCGATCTTAGTCCATTTTCAGCTTCTATAACAGAATGTCATTGTCTAGGCAATTTATAAAGGAAGGAAATGCATTTTTCACAGTTCTGGAGGCTGGGAGGCCCAAGCATGGCACCAGCGTATGGCAAAGTTCACCCATAACAGGAGGCAACAGGGCAGTCTGGGTGTGAAAAGAGAAACAAGAGAGTTTAGGGTCGGGCCCAGCAGCTGGCGTAATGGCTATGTCACTGGACTCCCATGTAGTCGACTGCGGTTCGAGTCCCAGACCTGGTGGCTTAAACTCATGTCTGAGAGGAAAATGGAGGAGAAGGGATTGTGGTGTGGCCATGCTCCCCTGGGGGGTGATTTCTCACTTTCTGTCTCTCTGTCTCTCTCTATCTTTCTGGTGAGTGCACATGCCCTATAACAAAACAAAACAAAAAAAACAACTCTCCAAAACAAGAGGTTAGGTTCTGGGGAGCCCCCCCCCCCCCTGCCATAACTAACCCTTCCCTGAGACAACAGTGTTAATCTATGCGTGGGGTGCAGCCTCCATGACTTAGTTATTAAAAGTCCCACGATGAACACTGCTGTGACGACAAGTTTCACCCTAAGGTTTGGAAGGGACATTCAAACCTTTGCAATGGGACATCAGTTACTAGAAGAAGCTCTTTTCCTAGCAGATCCCTGGAGCACAAGAATCAAACTGAACCATGCAAGGGGCCGGCAGGTGCATGGGTAAGGGTGCTAGACTCCCACATGGGCGACTGTGGTTTGAGTCCTGGACCTGGAGGCTAGCTTTCTCACTTTCTCTCTCTTACTCTGTCCCTCTCTGGTAAAATTAAAATAAATAAATGAATGAATAAATAAATAAATAAATAATGAACCACACAAGCTCTTTTAAGGCTTCTGCCTTTGTTATATATGCCACTGTCCCGTGAGCCAAGGCGAGTCCCATGGCCAAGCCGAGGTGGAGGGGCAGGAGGGCTGTCGGTGCAGCGCGGTGATGAATTGCCAGCAACAGGTCAGGCCAGCAGAGGGCAGGAGAGAGGGCACCCTGAAGCTAGTCTCAACTGGATCTCCACCTTACCAATGGAGAAAAGCTGTCTCAATTTCAGCACATCTCCGGGCAAATTTCCACAGGGATCACCTGGTATGGGGGACGGAGGAAGTGCCTTCCGATTTGTTCATGGGAAGTCGTTGTGGTCTTGGCCTGACACACAGCTGTCGGGGAGGCCTTGCTCTGGCCGGAATGGGATGCCATGGGGGACAACTGCAGTGGTGGGCCTGGGGACTGTGGCTCTCACAGGCCTCTTTAGGTGGTGGCCCTCACTGAGGAGCACAGAGTCTATGCAGAGCTGCTCATAACAGACACCTTGTTTGCCCAGGGCCGTCAGAATCAAAGAGGGGACACAGCAGATGTCACGATCTGAAATGTGTCCTCCTGATTCATCGCTGAAGTCCAAATCCCTGCCACACTTCAGAGTACGACTGTGTTTGGGGACTGCATCTTTAAGAGTTACGTAAGGGTAAATAAAGTTAGATAGGTGGGCCATAAATCAATATGGCGTGTCGTCTTGGAAAGAAGAAATTCCAGGATGGTACCCAGACCGGCGAGGTCACGGGGAAGGTGGCTGGCCATCGCAAGCCAGGAGAGACCTTGGGAGAAACTCAACTCCCAACACATTGTTCTTAGGCTTTCCAGATGGTAAGAAAAGAAATCTAGATTGTGGGAAGCAGCAGATGGCGTAATGGTTATGTCGCTGAACTCCCATGTCGTCGACCGCGATTCAAGTCCCGGACCCGGTGACTTAAACTCACACCGGGCATGTATGCACGTGTGGCCAAGATCTCAAGAGGAGAATGGAGGAGAATTGCGGCGTGACTATTCCCCCTGGGGGGTGATTTCTCGCTTTCTTTCTCTCTGTCTTTCTGGCAAGCACATGCGCCCTATATCAAAAACCTCTCAAAAACAAAACAAAACAAAACAACAACAAAAAAAACAGCCATCGTGCTGGGGGCATGTGTATGCATACCCAAGATCCTGAGAGGAGAATGGAGAAGATTGTAGTGTAGCCATTCCCCAGGGGGTGATTTCTGGCTTTCTCTCTGTTTCTCTGTCTCTCTGGCAAGTGCACACACACCCTATACCAAAAATCACTCTTGAAAAAAAAAAAGAGAGAGAAAGAAAAAGAAAGAAATCTAGATTGTTTTAGCCACCATGTCTGTGGGATATTTTATGGCTGCCCTAGCAGACTAGTACACAGAAGTGGGGTTTTGTTGTAACAAACACCTAAAACTGTGTAGGTGAGTTGGTGGAATAGGGACTCGAGGGCTCCTGCTTACACTATCTAGCCTAAACAGTCAACAGTAAAAGGAGGAGGGAGTCCCACTGGAGACCACATGAGGGGTGGGCAGGAAATGGTCCTACCTACAGTGGCAATTTCAGAAGCCAGTGGGTCCAAAGGAGGCGAAAGCATCTGTGTAAGAGGAGGAACACTCCTGAAGAGAATGGTAAGCCGGGGAACCCTGGAGCGGCACTCTTGTCTTCTTCAAAGACAGCTCTGTGGAAGAATAAACAAGAAATTACTAGACCAACACGTGGTAGGTGCGGTGGTTAAGGCAGCTTGATTCCACGTGGCTGACTGTGCAGTTCAAATCCCAGATTCGGTGGCTTGAATAATAACACTGTGTGTGTGTGTGCCTAAAATCTGAAAGGAGGAAAAGGCAGAGAAGGGACTGTGGCCACTCCCCATAGGGTGTCCTCCCTCTCTGTCTCCTTTCTCTCTCTCCAATGCATGCATGTGCTCTCTGGCAAATAGTTTAAAAAAAGAAAAAAAGAAAGCAAAAGGAATCACCCTGGCCCTGCTGTGAGACCAGGAATGTCCTGAGGACACACTTGACGAGGCCCTCGCTCTCAGTCACGAAGCTTTGGCTAAGGCTTGCACGCACCTGAGACTGAGCGCCTCCTTACGCACTTGAGACTGAGCGCCTCCTTACGCACCTGAGACTGAGCGCCTCCTTAACTGCGTCCGAGGCGTATCCTTCGCCTTGTCTGAGTCCTGGTCCTGGCATTTCCGTGATTTCAGGAACATTCATTTATCCTCTTCTCATGTGACATGATAATATTTAAAGTTTTGAAAAAGCAAACTGTAGTGGAAACAGTCATACAAAAAGGATATTTGAAAGAAAAAATAATTCGGCACTCATGACCCATTTCTTGCTGATGAAAGAATTTGAAACTGAATTCACATGACCCCCCACCAGTCAATTTTACGGGTGTAGACGTTTATTTTTACTGTCCTCGGTAGCCTCGCTTTCCCAGTTTACACACGTATTCATTCAAGTATATACCCTGAGCGCTCACCTAGGCGCTGTGCCAGGCGATGGCTGCAGGCCGGTGAGCGAAGCAGAGGACAGCCCTGCTCTCCCGGAGCTCAGGTAAGGGCGAGGTGGAGACAGCCAGCCTGCTCAGCGCTTATCAGTGTGCTGAGGGCAGTGACAGAACAAGACACGGGCATGTCTGCTATCACTGGTTCATGTTAGATGGGCAGTCAAGAATCCCCTCCTGTATCTGAGTAACAGGGGTTGGCCGTGTGTGCGGTGGGGGAGTGTTATCTTCATGTGTTGAAATCATAATTATTTTCATATTTCACCAACTGGTGAATTCCAGATTGAATTTACAGATTCCTAAATAGTACAGTTGAACAATGTGGGGACTTAAGAGCTCCAGTCCCTTGTGGAGTCAGAAATGTGTGTATAACTTTCACTCCCCAAAAACCTGCTAATAGTCCATCGTTGGAAGCCTTACTAGTAACACAAACTGTCAACACATATGTTGTATGCTGTATGTATGATACGATGTGTTCATAAAATAAGGTAAGTTAGAGAAAAAAAAATATTAAGAAAGTCATAAGGAGGGACCAGGAGGTGGCGTAGTGGTTAGGGTGGTTAAGATGCCAGACCGGGCTTGAAAATCACACCAACCATGAATGTCAAAAAAATTCCAAGCAGACAAGGGACTGTGACTTGGCCATCACCCTGGGGGTGATATCTCACGTTCCCTTCTCTTTGTCTCTCTCCAGCGAGTGTACCTGCCCTATCGCCAAAACAAAAACAAAAACAAACAAAAAAGTCATAAGGGAAGCAAAAATATATCTACAGTACTGTACTACATTTTTCAACATATTTACTGAGAAAAAAAAATCCTTGTGTAAGTGTTGCCCCGTGCCATTCAAACCTACAATGTTCAAGGTTCCACTGTAATGTTCTTAAGTTCCTGGGATAGAATTGATCTGTTTATGGGAGGGTGTGTTTACCTAGTTTGTGCAAATTTACTTCCATATTTAACAACTTTACTACACTTGTGAACTCCATATGCGTTCTATTTTAAGACTGTTCCTCTTTACCTCCTGGAGAACCTTCTGGTGAAACCTCGTAATTCCTCTATCTATGCTATTTTCAGTCAAATACTATGCCATTTCTTTGATCTTTTTACATCTCACTCTATTCCGAAGCCCATTTACATAAGATTAAAAATGCAGCTTCCTATTTTTAGCTATTTTAACAGAGGAATTATATAGAATTGACTGTTTCCACCAGTGGTGTGATTACATGATTATAAAACTGCATTTCCAGAGAACAAAAACGAAACCTTCATTTGTAGCATTTGTTGATTTCCACCGTGCACACACCCCCGCTATGGCTGCTCCAAGCTGCCAATGTGGCATGGCTGAGCCCGAACTTGGGAGGCGATGCACTCTGCTGATTCTGGTGGGCCTGGACAGTTCACCCAGGGCACACTACTGAAACACGTGCGAGAGCTAGCCATTGGGACGGCTGGATAAAAAAAAGTCTTAGTAGTCTTAATACCTATAAATAGAAATGGCATTGTGCAATACGATAGGATTGTCCATATTCACATGAATAATTCAAGAAGCTTTTGAAAGCTTGCTCACTCAACATATTATAGTTTTAGAAAAAAAAAAACGCACTGGAATAGAAATGGGAGGCCTAGCCATCAGTCAGAGCTTTTCCATAGATGAGGAGCAGATACCTGAAAAAGCAGCTTCCCAGGTTTCCGTGTTAAAATGTGTACATGTGTGTACGTGAATGGTAGAATGTATTTTCTTTTAAAAGCTTATTTTTTATTCTGAGAAAGCAAAAAATAGAAACAGAGACAAACACTTTCCACAGGGTCTTTAAGAATCCCATCTTGGGACTAGCAGATGGCGTAAAAGCTATGTCACTGGACTCCCATGTAGTCGACCGCAGTTCGAATCCCAGACCCGGTAGCTTAAAAACTCACGCCAGGCGTGTGTGTGTGTGTGTGTGTGTGCATGCCCAAGAGAGGAAAATAGAGGAGAAGGGATTGCAGCATGGCCATCCTCCCTGGTGGGGGCAGGGAGGGGTGATTTCTCACTTTCTGTCTCTCTCTGTCTTTCTGGCAAGCGCACGTGCCCTATAGCAAAAACCTCTAAAAAACAAAGTCCCTCTCAGCTGGCCTAGATCGTGGAAATGTGCACACGTGCACCCAGCATACTCAGGAAGGTTCTGGAACACACACCCGGGACCTCTCCCATGTGGATCCAATTGAATCTCCTGCACCACCATCTGGCCCCTGAATGTGTCTTCTTTACACTAAGTTTCAGTGAAACAAAAAAGTTTATTCTTCCATAAACTATACAAATTAAGCTTTCACAGCTGTTTATAGAAATTATAACTACTTTTCATGATCATATTTAAACTCCTAAGTCCTTTTCGTAAGCACTTCCTGACTATATTCAATTTCCCTCTTCATTCATTTTCTTCTTCTTTAATTCCTATACATTCACTTATTCTCCTACACAATGCAACATTTGGATACGTATCACTTGC
Source organism: Tupaia belangeri chinensis (assembly GCF_000334495.1). Lineage (NCBI taxonomy): Eukaryota > Metazoa > Chordata > Mammalia > Scandentia > Tupaiidae > Tupaia > Tupaia belangeri. Next base: position 490,118 of record NW_006203545.1, on the reverse strand, counting down.
TTTATCTACTTCATCTGTCTATTCTTTCATGTTTAGAGAGACTTAAGCCCTTGAATGAAATCGTCAAGGACCCAGATATAGGATATTGTAGTCCATGCAGCCGTTGTTCAGTTAAGAGCTGTCCACTAGGGCCCTGGTGTGGGGATACACAGCAATACTGAAGCTGGGAAGCTGGAAGCCACGTGGGCAGCCAGGGCTCAGTTCCCAGGCTGACATGAGGATGCTGGGGGCTATATGCACTGACCACTCTAGCTAAGTAGGAGGCTTGTGACTTGGCAAGACCCTGTCAGAAACGCTTGTCTCTGCCTCTCTTCCTTTCTCTCTCTCATCTTCCCTTTCTCTCCAAAAGGTGGTGAGGGGGAACTGGTCACTAAATATAAAAGTAGATTTTAACTCTGAGTTCAAAAAAAATAATAATAAAAAACAAATCTTGGTGCAATGCTAACTTAAAGCCATGTCTGTATTTTTGAACTGGAATTATTGCTGCGCTGTTGACTGCGTGGCCTAGCGGCCTCTGACAAATGACACTCGCCATTTATTAAGGGCTTAACAGGTGACAAGAACCCTACCAGGAATGTTCGTTATCTTCACTCAGCCTTACGGTAGCTCTAGAGGGGTAGGTCATGTCACCCCTTATTTTGGAAACAAGGAAACTGTGCCTTAGAGAGATTATTCTGTCCAAGGTTATGAAGCTTCGATGACAGATTCGAGATCACGTCCACGAGTGAATGGTTCCCAAACTCCTGTCCTGAAGAACGGGGCCACAGGTGCCTTTCTTCCAGCCAGCTAAAAGCCTCTCCCAGAAGTTCACATGAAAACTGAAAATGCATGCAAATATAGGGAAAGGAGAAATGAAATGCTCTTCTGGGTCTAAACGATACTCATGGTTGGTGATAGAGACAACCACAGGACAGCTGCTCGAATTGAACCTTACCCTAGAAATAACTCTCGTTCTAGCCAGCAAAATGGAATCAACTATTAATAATGCAAGGTGACGTGCAGAGAAAGACGCTCAGCCCATAAAAGTGATTCATTCACCCTCTTTCCGGAAAGAACGTTCCACGGGGAAATCAGTGGCGTGGGCTGTGGAAGACACTGGCAGGAGCCAGAAGCCGCGGCTCGCTTTTACTCTTCGACTGTGATTCTAAAAGGTTTGGCAAATGTCGTAGGATGTTCTGTACAAGAAGGAAGTGGACATTATTGGGGAAAATCAGGAATTCTGCATGAACGGGCTCCTGAAGGATCCGTGGCACTCATTTTCTTTTTATTCCTTTTTGTCAGTTTCAATCGAGAGTTCACAATAAGCATTTTTATAAAAATTAAAAAGTATTGTTTCACATTCCAACCAGAAATATCTGGTAGACAGATAAAATAAATATTATAATAAACTACATACATAAAACAAAAGCGAGAAATCTCGAGAATTATATTAATGCTTATTACCTTTGCCTAAACAAAGTTGGGTTTTTTTTCTCACATAAGGCACGCATGGAAGTTTATTAAATTTCCAGCTAGCAGGAAAAAACGGGGCCAGGTTCACATTTGTAAATTACTCACCTTGCTTCATGCATATTAGTTATTCAATTATTTTTCTTTTGCTCATTTTAGGTTTTTTCTATAGGACGCATGCACAGAGAGACAGACAGAGGAATGTGAAAAATCGCCCCCTGCAGGGACGGCCACGCCACAATTCCTTCTCATCCTTTCTACTCTCAGAACCCTGTGCATGCATGAGTGTCAAGTCGCCGAATTCGGGACTCGAACTGCAGCTGGATGTGTGGGAGTCCAGTGTCCTGACCGCCAGATCACATGCTGGCCCCTGAATGAATACTTTTAAATGAATATGTGAATTGCTGCCTATGAATCAATATGCATGTGTGCGAATATGCGCATGTGTGTGCAGACACACGTGCATGCATACAAATATGTGCAAGTGTGTGGATGCATGTATATGTGTGTAAATATGCACATACGTGTACTGACACGTATGTGTGTGTAAATCTGCACATACACATGCGAACGTATGGTATATGTATGTAAACATGCACATACGTGTGTGGACGCATATATGTGTGTGTAGATATGCATATACGTGTGCAGGTCCTGGTTCTCACACAGGACAGCTTCAAAACACTTGTGAAAAAATGGAATTAAAGTACAAGTGAATTTTGATACAAAAATATTTTAAATCGATGGGTAGTTATTCCTTTTTACATTTGTGTGAGGATTTTACTATTCATCTTTACATTGTGCGATGCCGGGTTTGAATGGAAATACGACAGCATTTAAGTTCAAGAAGCGCCGAAATGGCACGACGTGTGTTTTAGAGTTTGTGCTTGCATATATATGTACATTTTGTTTTGACCAGAACAGTGGAAACATTGCACGAAACTAACTCAGCTCTTGCCTCTCACTTTTTTCTGTTTTTATTTCATTGTTTAAATAATTTCTTATTTATAGTCAGTGGTTGCCTCGCTACATGCATTTTTCATGAACTTTCTGAAAAGCTTTGATATAGTTTAATTTAATGGCATTAAGCAGTGTTTAGGACCATTAAACAGCCATGTCTGCTTCAGCCTGCCAGAGACTGAGCTGGGCAAGGTCTCACACGGGTATTCCCTCTAACGTCGTATTGTCTTTAAACCCCACTTCTCCTAGTCGCCTTCAGATGAGATCCAGTCGCCGGGCCTTGCCCTGAGCCATAAAGACCATTAAGACTCCATCGTATTGAGGTAAAGATAGAACATACCCTTACGAATGAGAAACCTGCTCACCTGCTTGCTCTTTCTCTAGGATGCCCTTTTGCTGGCTTTCACCTTGTAATGCCCACCCCCTACCGGCTCTTTATTCTTAAAATTGCCAAGTCAACCCAAAAAAGAGTCTAATTTTTGCCTTTATTAGCTCTTCTCGCCTTGTACTCCCGGCTGCGAGGTTTTGAGAGACGTAAGTTGTCCCCCACCCCACCCCAAGCCGCTGGCTTAATCAATAAACGCAATAAATTGGGCTATGTCTAGATGTCCTCTTATTTCTCACTGAGTAGACTATAACAAAATATGGAATACTAAAGAACTCAGATGACCACAGTACTTTACTACCAGGCAGTCTTACGTTTTAGATTCGCTTTGGATAAGCTTTCAGCGTTTCCTTGTTCATACTGGGCCTCAGTGCTGAGTTGGTAAAGAAGGACACAGTGGGGAACCAGCAGTTAGCGTAATGGCTATGTTGCTGGACTCCCATGTAGTCGACCGTGTTTCGCGTCCCGGACCCGGTGGCTTAAAACTCATGCTGGGCACGTGTGCGTGCATGCCCAAGATCCCGAGAGGAGAATGGAGGAGAAGGGATTGCGGTGTGGCCATCGTGGTGAGGGAGGGTAGGTTATTATTATTATTATTATTATTATTATATATGTATTTTTTTTTTTGTAGAGGTTTTTGCTATAGGACATGTGCGCTGGCCAGACAGAGAGAGACAGAGAGAGACAGAAAGTGAGAAATCACCCCCCAGGGGGGATGGCCACACCGCAATCCCTTCTCCATTCTCCTCTCAGGATCTTGGGCACACACGCACACGTGCCCGGCGTGAGTTTAAGTCACCAGGTCAGGGACTTGAACTGCCGTCGACTACATGGGAGTCCAGCAACATAGCCATTAAGCTAACTGTTGGTCCCCAGAATGACATTTTTAATGAACTACATAAAAGGTTGATTTGTAAAAGGAAACAAATCATAGAGCACATGGATCTAGATGTGCTGAAACGCACACAGGTTAATGTCACTGAAAATTAGCTTCACTTCAGACTTTCAAACATGGAGCCTCACTGCGTGGCCTGGAGACGCGTGATGTCCAGACACCAAGGCTGAGTTGCTTGGTTCTTTGATTTGTATGCTACCTACTAAATTCAGATGGAATTCCCTTTTTTAACACTCATGGATTTTGTTGTTGTTGTTGGAGTTTAGGTTGCTTTTACAGTATTAGAGAATGTGTTTTCAAATAGTATCAAATCAAAAGAACTTGGAGAGATACCAAGTGTATAATTGAATGGAGAAGCAGATCTTTAAAGATAATCTAATTAGCTCTTAGAATCGTATAAATAGCAGCAGACGTTTAGAACCTATAAATATATACTCTGATTTATAATAGAGGGAATTAGAAATAATACGATAGAAAATCACCTAAGTGGTTTTAATTAAGTAATAATAAGAATTTTCTTTAATCATTTTTTTTCAATTTTCAATTAATTACTTCGAGAGAGAGAGAGAACGAGATAGGTACTTCCTTCAGGGTCCTGCCATGGCGTTTCCCGATCCTTCCTGCCAGGATCAGGGAGGCACCAGGAGGCACGCCCAGCTTGTTCTGGCAGAGCTGAGATCACAGCATGCAGCCCCCCGGGCAGCCCCAGTGTCTCGCAGGAGCGCCTGACCACTGCATCCTGCCGCTGGGCTTTCACTCTTGTATTGTGGGTACAAGGCCAGCAGGCGGTGTGGTGGTTAAGGTGCCGGATTTCTACATGACTGACCACGGTTCAAGTTCTAGACCCAGTGGCTCGAAAATCATACCAGGCATGTGTGCATGTGCATATGTATGTGTGCCCACCCAAAATCCTGAGCGGAGAAGGGATTGTGGAGCAGCCATCTCCCTGGGGGGTGGGAAGGTCATCTCTCACTTTCCCTTTCCCTGTCTCTGTCTCTCAATCTGGTGCGTGCACATGCTCTATGGCAAATACCTTAAAAAAAGGGAAAAAAAAAAAAAAGAGTATCGACACAGTTCTGGTTTCATCACACTTAATGAATAGTTTCCAGGTGTGTATATAGCTGACTTAAGATTTTTAATTCTAAAATAGTAGATTCAATTCACGCTCAATCACTCCCACATCCGTCAAATTCAGAAATAATACCATTATAAATATAAAATAAAAAAATAAATGAGTAAGTTCAAAAGTAAGAAAAGGAAATATCAAGAAAAAAAAAAACTGTAATGAGTGCCTTACTAAAAAGAAAGTAAAAAGAAAGCAGAAGGGAAGTAGGATTGTAATTCATGACTGCTGCTAGCAGAGAGAGAATACGGGTAGCTGGCGTCACTGGGGCAGCCTCTGCTGCTTAGGAAAGCCGTGGCTGAACTACGCAAGATGAGTTCTAGAAATCTGCTGTACAACGTGACGCCTTCATTAGCGGTACTGTGATGTCTACTTAAAAATTTCTTGAGAAGGTGGACCTCCTCCAAGTGTCCTTCGTACCATAAAAAGAAGATGAGAAAAACATGTAAGCACGCAACAAGAATGGATCATGATAAATGTTATCACTACAAATTCAAGAAATTCTAAGTTTTTTTAAAAGAATTATTTAGGGGGGAACCAGCAGTTAGCGTAATGGCTATGTCGCTGGATTCCCACGTAGTCGACCGCGGTTCGTGTCCTGGACCCGGTGGCTTAAAACTCACGCCGGGCACGTGTGCGTGCGTGCCCAAGATCCCGAGAGGAGAATGGAGGAGAAGGGATTGCGGCGTGACCATCCCCCCTGGGGGGTGATTTCTCGCTTTCTGTCTCTATGTCTCTCTCTGTCTGTCTGGCGAGCGCACGCGCCCTACAGTGAAAATCTCTCCAAAAAAAAAAGAATTATTTAGGGATCAGCAGTTAGTGTAATGGCTATGTCACTGGACTCCCATGTAGTTAACTGCAGTTCAAGTCCCAGATCCAGTGGCTTAAACTCACGCCGGGTGCATGTGCGTGGGTGCCCAAGATCCCGAGAAGAGTACGGAGGAGAAAGGATTGCAGCATGGCCATCCTGCCGGGAGGTGATTTCTCGCTTTCTGTCTCGCTGTCTCTCTCTGTCTTTCTGGAGAGCGCACGCGCCCCATAGCAAAAACCTCTCCCCCCCCCAAAAAAAAAAGAAGAATTATTTAATTTTATTTATTCATTCATTTATTTTAATTTGACCAGAGAGAGACACAGAAAGAGAGAGGCAAGAAAGTGAGAAAGCCAGCCACCAGGTCCAGAATCGAACTGTGGTTGGCCATGTGGGAGGGTCCAGCACCTTAACCACACACCATCTGCTGGTCCTGAGAAAACCCAAGTTTATGAGAGAGCAACTCAACAAGTGGAATTTTCACTCAAAGAAACAGCGTTAATAGAGCGGTTAGACCCTGCCTGTACAATAAGTAGACTTTATGTGTCGAAGAGATACAGGAGGACCGACACGCTGTGTAGACAACCCCAGGCAGTTATAAAGCCTGGAAAGGTAATTCTGGTAAGGAAATCAAATCGACACATAGGCATAATTTTAAGAATATATTCTTATTAGTTGTGAAGTTTATTTCATGGGAACTCATAGTAACTGGGCTTCTTTTTTTATTTTTTATTTTGTTTTGTGTGTTTATTTTTAAAATTCCCATGTCTTTTTTGCTGTTTTGTTTCACATTATTTTCTTTTTGGCTCCCCCCCTCCTTCACTGGAATTCTTTTCATTTATTCATTAGGATATTCCATAAATTTGCATGATCTCTGAGTCTCTTTGAGATTTTGACTCTAACATTCTATATTCTGAATGTATAAATAAACGAAGGCTAAATATAGCAAATTAGACCCAAATATTTTAGGTTGGACATCCTTCTATTTCCAATGATTACAACACAGGAGTCTAGCCCTTTGATGTCGGCTTCGATTTTAATCATTATTACATCTCTTTATTTCCTCCAACTTCTCTCCCGTGGACTCTGCTTCATCTGCAGTACCTGGCAGTAAGTGATTAACAAAATAGTCTCCCTTTTTAGGCTAATTCTCACCTATGAGCTCGTGCAATTCCTTTTTCTTGTTCTAGCTTTACTGCCCTGTGCGCCTCCTGTGTGCCCACTTCATTCAGCGGAAGGAAGTCGTTGGCACCTGGTTCACATCGTTCTCCATTCCTACTCCACCTCGATGCAAATACATCTCCAGGGCCACTCATCTGCTTAATTACACTCACCATTCAGCTCACCGTGGGCCTCGCAGCTCCCCAACTCCCTGATTTCCAAAATTATTTTTTGAAACATCCCATTCTCCAAGCACGATGTTCTGCCTTTCCTAACCACTTGCTCCGTCATTGCTGCAACTCTGTTTCCTTGGGCCTATGAAGAAGAGCTTTAGCTCAGCCTTCTCTAGTCCTTGATCTCATGGTTCATGTAATCTATTAGTTACTTCCTTCCTCCGCTTCCTTCTGCATCCAGGCAAGATTGCATAGTCCATCATCTCAGCCACTCTCTTCATTTTTGCCTCCACGTGGGCAAACGAGCATTGTTGAAGGAATTTATACAACCAGATTGTAATGATACTCTCCGCAGTTTGCATCAACTGGTAGAAATGAGCAGTAAACAGGATTTCCCCTTTGCAGTTGGGAAGTAGCTGATTGTCCTACTTTGCATATTAACAACTTCAGGTCTTTCCCTTCTGCCCAGACTCCTCGCTTCTTCTACTTCACCCGACTCAGCAGAGTTCCAGAAGTCTCTTAGTCCCCCTAAAAAAAGATAAATCAGCATTCTGGAACTCTCTCAACCTCCCACCACTAAACAAAAATACCTCACAGAATTCTTAGCCAACCTTCTTTTTTTTTCCATGTTAAAATAGAGAAAACATTCTTTTACAAGAGGCCCAGCCATGGCCATACGTCATGCTGCCGAGGAAACCTATGGCTCCTCCATTTATGAAACCACTTGATCTTTCCAGCGGCATCACCTGGTACACGCCTCTTGGTTCGCGTTGTACATTTCTTCATTCTCAATCTCGTTTCCTTGCGCTTTCTTTTCTTCTAAACTTGTAAACATCACAGATCCTAACTATTTTCCTTGTTTCTCCTCTTCTTACCCTATCTTCCCCACATCTTCATTTGCAGAATCCCAGTCAATATCCATAAACTGGACATTTTCATATCTATACAGCCAGCCAAGACTATATTCTGAATTACAGACCTCCACCATTCATCGCCTACTTGACCTTCACACCTGAATCTTTCAGAGGCATTTCAAATTTTACATGGTCAACTCTGCACTTGCAGCATTTATTATGAGATTCCTGCCTGATTCAAGATACCACCTACAAATTACTATGCCCTGCCTATTTGCTTCCTTTTTACTGGAAGTCATCATTTCTCCCATCGCCACCTTACTCATCTATCTCCTAAACTACCGCAACAGCTTTTCAAATATTATTCATGTATTTTTTTCAGATGCTGACCTAATCATTGAACGAACGAATGGATGACTTCAATGACCACTGTTGGGACAATTTGCTTCCTACCTAGAAACCAACTCCTCCTCTAAGATGTAGGACTCATTTGTTGAGTTATTTGGAATCCAGATACTTCAGGCTTGCACCATCCTTTTCTTGATATTGTATCATTTTAGAGATTGGTCTTGGATTGAGGAACAGATCTCTCTTCTCTCATAAGTTTACCCAGTGTGTGTAATACGGACTCTCTCTGTAGGACCAGGATGGGGTAAGCATTGATTGCCAAAGTCCATTGCTCTAAGCTTTAGAATACATGTTCGCTATCGGAGAAATAAAGATTTTAAGACCAAGATCAGGGAACAGGCTTAGTGACAACTGTGAAGTGGAATAAATCATATCCTTTCACTCACGTTCCAACCCTGCTTATTGTGGCCAGGGTTTTCCTGCAGCTATTTGGAACCGAAGGCTGCTTGGTGTCCTGGCCTCCCGTAGAGATGCCAATACACTCAGCGAGAACAGATTCAGCAGTTTGGACTTTGGCTCTCTCTGGTATCTTGGGATTCAGGAAAGCTTTCCTCCTTCTCCAGATCCAGCTTCTATAGTAGTCTGGTTTTGTTGGTTTTCATCTTTGTTGAGGTCTCAGTATCCTGAGACAATTCCCAAGGAAAGGGCCTGGCTTTATACCGTCATCACGCTGAGAGATGCAGCCACCTCTGCAGCCCATTCTTGGTGCTTGCGTTCCTGATTCCTGCCTGGACCACTTGGTCTCCCTGCTGGACACACTTGGCACCCAGCTGGGCTGCCCTGGTCTACGCACCCCTGCCCAGCTTAGGTTCTGAGCCCTTACTCACTGCTGGAGCTCACTCAGAGATGGTTTCGTTATTTGTTTTTGTCCTAGTGAAGTCGACTTTATTCATTTCACAGCTGAGCCTAAGTTCCTACGCATGAGGTCCAGCATTTTGTGCTGGTTTATGTTGATCTTGTTAACAGCTATGAGGGGACTTCAAAAAGCTTGTTGAAAATTGGACTCGAAGTACGAGTTTCTTTTGCTGTAAAATAATCTTGAAAACCTTGCACCATGTTTTCATAACACGCATTTCAATAAACTTTTTGAAGATGATGCACAATATATACCTAATAAAGAACATTTGACATGTCTAGAAAATATTCCCTCACAAATCACACAGCACAATTGCACAAACACACACACACACACAAGCACACACTCACAGTCACTCTTCAGGGTACTAGCATTGAACTGAGGTCAAAATCTTCCATTTTTCACAAGATTTTAATGACATCTGATGCTTTGATACACTTTGAATACGGCGACACACACACTGACACCTCTATTTCTACTGCTTATTGATCAAATGAGATTAATAGGGAAACGATTTTATCAGTCCAGGGGGAAAAGGACTTGCATGGTCAGGTAGTTAATACATAGATTACAAAATTATAATAATACTGTTTTTTTCATTTTCTAAAATTGTCCCCTTTTTCTTTTTGGCTGACTAAAAGTAATCTACACTTTAAAAGATGTGTCCGATATAGCAACACAATCCAAATTTTACAATGCATATAAAAATCATAAAAGCTAAAGGGAAACAATACAGTTGAATTTACAAAATACATGAAAAAGCTTAGTCAACAACTTGATATTGTATATTTATTTAAGGGCTAGAAGGATCTACGAATTGTTAGGTGGTGCTTTTAGGAAGAGATTTATGTTAAAATGGACTATTTGACCATTAGGATCTATGAGCAACTGTCTATTTAAGGCCAAGATTGATTTATGGAAAGAATGCTGGTCCTCCTCTGGCAAGTAGAGCCAGATCTCAGAGCTGGCATGGCGTGTACCTCTCTAGGCTTACTCCCCACATTTTCTACCCTGAGTACATCTTGTTTTTCCTACAGCTGGACTCAGGTACGTATCAGATTTTTAGTTACGAAGACGGTCCGTTTCTCGTGAGACTAGCACCTATTTTAGCATTCTCTACTCCACTCAATTTCTTTTCCCAAGATTCTGCTCACTAAATATGTTTTCTGGAGCATTTTACTACATCTGCTTTCCTGAGCAATGACTCACCTAGTTCTTGAGGTAAATTATATTGCTGTTCGTACCTCCCAGCTGAGAATAGCTGAACGGTGTGTAAAATATTCCAATTGGAGCTTTCAGTTTGAGCATTGCTTTGGCATTATGCCAGCTCTTCCTGAGTATTAACTGCTCCAGTCAACGACAGTCTAATTCTCCCAAGTGCAGTTTGAATTCCAGTTATTTTAGACCTACAGAGAGAAGAATCCAGAGGCTTTCCTGGGATTTGGAGAATTCATTTTCCAAGTTAACAGGGGTCCTAAAGAGCAAATAAGTCACATATGGATGGTTTATAAAATAAGGCCCAGAGAAAGGCAATGGGGTAGCTCTCTTTATATTTACACAGGAACTCCCTCAGAAGTCTTTTCAAAAAGTTGTTTTTTTAACTTTCCAGAATTTATTTTTATTTATTTATTTTTTAAAGGTTTCTTTCTTTTTTTTTTTTTTCTTTTTCCCCTGCAAGGCATGTGTGCTCATTGGAGCGAGAGAGAGACAGAAAGTGAGAAATCACCTCCTGGGGGGATGACCACCCCAAAACCTTTCTTCTCTCTTCTCCTCTCAGGGTTTTGGGTAACCACGCACACACACACCCAGCATGATTTTCAAGCTGCCGGCTCCAGGACTCGAATTGTGGTTGGCCATGTGGGAATCCAGCACCCTAACCACCGCACCTCTTGCTGGCCCCAATTTTCCCAATAATTTAATTTGTTTTATTTTGCTTCTACTCACCACAAAAGCAGTATCTAATCCGTTCACTGGAGTTTGTCTTTGGGGCCAGTTCAGTGGCTTTGTCATCTTTCCTGTCATTCTCAGAGCAGCCACATTGGAATTCAGTTCCAAGTTCACTGCACCTTAGGGTGCAGAGTAAGGTCTAAAGGGGGCCAGGCCCCTCTCTGAGTGGAATTTTCAATGACTCATTTAAATAGCACTCTGCCGTGTGTTTTCTTTCTGTACTTGGAGCCCTGACCTAACAGCAGGGGAGAGTCTATAACTGATCTCATTCATCCCTTCAGCTCCAGACCCTGGAGAAAAGTTCATCGTTGACCTCATCTCTTTTTTTTCCTCTTTGCTGATGCTCTGTGAGGTAGGAATATAGAGGTGTCAGCACTAAACATTGCTCCACACTTCATATTTACTAATGGCTTACTTTCCCATTTAAAGTAACTACACTGATTTTAAAAATTAAAGAAATGCTCACCAATATTTGCAGTGTCAGCAAACTTTTTTTAAAAGAAATACAGACTTCTAATTTATGTATTTATTTATGTATTTTAATTTACTCCCAATCACTGCCTATCTCTAGAGCACACAGAATGTTCTTTCAAAGCATTCGTGCATTGCCCGCTCATCAAGGCTAAGATATTACTGGACACGCCAGTCTCTCCCGATGACTTTCCATTCACGTGTCTGTTCGCTTTTCTGGGCCCTCCCTCCGTCCCCCACCCACCCGCTCCGGTGCGGTCTCTGCTTCTACACTTTGCTATGTCTGCCTTTCCTCTTGCAGTCTTTCAGTTCCTGCCATCGAGCAGAGACATTGGGTCTACGCCATCACCATGTTGAGCACGTAACCCTGCACATTGCCTTTTTGTAAGGAGAGGATCAACCTCCAAACCAACATCGCTTTCTCTTCCAAGTGAGCTGCACCGCAGTCTCACTTTTCCCCAGCAACTCCACATAGAAAAGCTGTTCTTCTACCCGTTTCTGTGGGGTTCTAACAGGGTACACACATGAGCCTAGTGACCATGTACTGGATCGCCCACACAGGGAAACGTGATGTTATGAATCATTAATGTACACTCAGCAGGATTGTGACAGGGAAATCAAGATGCAAAACGACCCTCGGAAGAAGGAGAAGGTAGGCCAAGCCCATTCCTGGACTTCAGTGCCACCCGAGCTTCTCCATAGTAACTAGAACTGCTCGCAGCTCCCCTGTATGTATGTTTCAGGGTCACTGGAGTGAAGCGGTACTTTCCTGTTACACACTTCAGACAAGTGAAAGCTTTGCTCCACAGCTGTCGGGGGACATGCCATACTTCCTCCCCCCATAGGCTCTGTTGGTTTTGTTTGCTTGCTTTAAAGCAAGTTTGTGAAGATACTATTTATATGCCGTAAAATAAACCCTTTTTTGGTGCAGGGTTAGGTGAACTTTACCACCAGACCACTAAGATATAAACTATCCCCCATGACCTTATAAACTTTCTTCATGTCTTGCCTCCTCTCAAACTCAGAAACGAGCAACCTCTTATCTGACGTTTATCTAGACTGCCATGTTGTAAAATGAGAGAGGCAGTACAGGCTCAGGAGGCTTGAAAAACACAATGGTCCCGTGTGCATGTGTACCCAGGATGGTCATGGGAGGGACTTCAGGGTGACCAGATGCCCTGAAGGGCTCTCTTGCGCTCTCTCTCCTCCCCACTTCTTTCTCTCTGTCTCTCACACATGCGTGCACATACCCTTTGGCATTAAAGAAAAGACTGTATGTTGGAGACCAGCAGGTGGCATGGTGATTAAGACCCTGGACTCCCACATGGCTCAGGACCTGGGGGCTTGACAATCACTCCAGGTGCATATGCAAACACGTCCAAAATCCCAAAGAGAATGGAGAAGAAGGGATGGCAGCAGGGCATTCCCCCTTGGTTGGCGATGATTTCTCATTTTCCTTCTCTCTGTCTCTAGTGAGCACGTGCACCTATGGCAAAAACAAAGAAACAAACAGAAAAGAATGTAAATGATGTTATATAGTAGTTAGCTTTTGAGTCTAGTTTCTTTCACTCTGAATACTACATTCGAGATTTGTCCATGTTATTGCATAAATCAGTAGTTCGTTGCTTTTTTTGGTGAAGCGATATTCACTGTGCAGCTGTATCACAGCGTATTCATTCACCAGTTGAAGGACATTCATGTAGTTCTCCGTTTGGGGTAATTAAGATTATAACTACTGTAGCTTTTGCATACAGATCTTTGCCTGGACACATGCCTTCATTATCTGAGGTCAATACTTCGGAGCAGGATTGTTGGGTTGTACGACAAGGATATGCTTAATTGTATAAAGAACTACAAATTTGTTTCCCAAAGGCACCCCAGCTTTCATTCCCACCAGCAATATATGATGATTTCAGTTCTTCTCTCTCCAGCCAGCAAATGAAAAATCATTCATTTTCTTCCAGTTTCATGGACGCGCGGTGATCTCTTACTGTGGCTTTAATTTTTATTTCCATATTAGGAGTAATGGCGAGCATTTTCAATCTGTTTAGTAATCATCCATATGGCTTCTTCTGTGCAATGTTTACCCAACCATTTACCTATTTTTAATTTTTGCCATGTTAAAAATGATTAAATTAAGAGATTTCTTTATATATTTTGATGTGTATTTTAAGATACAAATCAAATACAATCTTTTATGATATGTATTTTAAGAGACCAGCTGGTGGCATAGGTTCAAGGTGTTGGACTCCCACATGGCTGACCGTGGTTTGAATCCTGGAAAATCATGCCTGGCACATGTGCGTGTGTGCTCAAAATCCTGACTGGAGAGGGAAGAGAAGGAATTGCAGCGTACTCCCACTCCCCAGGGGGTGATGTCTCACTCTCCCTCTCACCATCTCTCTTTCTCTCTCCTCTCTGGTGAGCACATGTACCCTATGGCAAAAACCTAAAGATAGATAAATAGATAGATAGATGAACGAATGAATGAATGAATAAATAAATAAATAATAAATCTAAGTCAGGGCATTCCCTCTAACTTAGGACTCCTCCTCCATTTTGGGTCACATGTTTTCTGGGACTTAGGAACTGGGCTGAGATGTTCTCGGTGTTCCATTCAGTCAAGGGCTCTTCATTTCCAATATCTTTCATAGTCTCAGGCAGACACTGTGACCCAAAGCCATTCTCTCTCTCTCCCTCTCCTACAGTTCTCTCCTTTACTCCCCATAATGCCTCTCCCAACAATTCTCATGCTGTTTTAATCTTATCTTGGCATCTGCTTCCCAGAGAACTCCAACTGACACAGGACCTTTTCACAGTTTTGTCATTTTTTCTTGACTAGAACTTCAGCCTTGGGCTAGGCTGGGAAGGCAGACTCGTGTAGTGGGGACACGTGAAGGCTCAACCCAACAATGTCACCCCCGGGTGCTCCGGCCCTGACCCTGACGCTGTGTGGCACTACCTCACGGGCTTTCATGGTTGAATTAGACGGTCTTCAGGTTTTCATTTCTCCTTCTATTTCATCTAAGTGTAAACGGTGTTGAAAGCACTAAAAGTGACTTAAGAATAAGCATTGCATAAAAAATAGAGAGTGGAGAAAAAGAAGAGAAGAAAATAGAGCTCATGGAAAGGCCGGAAGAAAAGAATCACAATGCAGCCGTTGCAATGGTTGTCCGCTCAAACGGTCCTGGATTACAGCCTGAGGCTTCTCCTTCTGGACCCAGGCTTGATCCCCTGCCGCAGTTACATACAGCAGGGCTCGCTTTCAGTCATCTTATCACATTGCTAGGGATTGCACACTCTGGGATCCCCAGGGCGAGGTCGAAGGTGAAGGAAGGCCAGTTCCCTGTGCCACCCCCCAGGCCCAGGCTGCCCTTCCTCCTCGTTAACTATTGACACGGCACACTCTCCCTGGGGGCTCCTCTGCTTCCTCAGCCAGCTCATTTTCTTGGTATGCCCATAAACAAATGCTCTTTTGGTCTGAAAGTTTTTACTTCAAATCTGGGGAAACAGCGGATAACACAAGAACCCACATCAGGGCATTCTGAGTTGAAAGAGATCTTATGACGTTAATAGCTAATTGCCCAGGGTCCGCTGTGGCTTCTGCACCAGGACGTACACTGGCCTTCAGCGTTCCTCTTCAGTACCTCCTCCAGTTCCCATTTCCCTTAGCTTCATCCATTTCTCTCACTCTGCAGACCTTTTTCTTCACTAATCCCTTCTCCTGGTAAAAATAACGCATAAAGAAAATGAGATCCTGGACAGAAGTGCAGAGGTAAGCGGTGTCTGTTCATTTGTGCCCTAAAACCAAGTGTGTGCGTGGGCAGAAGTAGAAGCTGTGTTGGCGGATGAAATTTTCCAAAGATGGCGGCACCAATGCCCCACTCCTTACCAACCCCCCTTTTTTTTTTTTTTTTTTG
>NW_006203545.1:453206-474265 GCF_000334495.1 Tupaia belangeri chinensis | reverse complement strand
GACAGAGAGAGACATAGAGATAGAAAGCGAGAAATCACCCCCCGGGGGGGGGTGGTCACGCCACAATCCCTTCTCCTCCATTCTCCTCTCGGGATCTTGGGCACACACGCCTGGCCTGAGTTTTAAGCCACCGGGTTCGGGACGCAAACCGCGGTCGACTACGTGGGAGTCCAGCGACATAGCCATTACGCTAACTGCTGGTTCCCCTCACCAACCTCCTTTTGAGGAGAGGCATCCGTGTCTTTCCCATTGAATCTGGATGGGACTGAGGCTGACTGACGGAATGTGCTGACTGCACATGACTGCAGACGAGGTCATGCCAAGTGAGGAAACGTCTCTGTGTTTCTTCTTTGTCTTTACTGCATCCTGAACAGCCGCTTAAATGTCTGATATCCACGAGGCCACCTTGCTGTGACGAGGGCCACATAGAGAGGCCTGTGACAGCGATCTAATTGAAAAGCTCAGCTGAGGTCTCAGCCTTCAGCTAGCATCAGCTGTCAGTTGGTGAAGATGCCTCCAGACATGTTCGGCACCAGCCGTGGCGTGTTCACTCCACCTGGTCGAGTCTTTCCAGTGAGGGAAGAGGTACAGAGACAAGTCACTTACTCAGCCTACATTCCTGCATAACCTGATAAAAAAGTTAAGTTGTTAAATATTGACATATTTTAAATGGAGACACAATAACTAGAACAAGACTGGGACACATCCAGTTCTCAAGTGATATTCTGAAGGGATTGTCCTCACCCCCTGCCTAGAGCCTTGGCAGTCTTGCTTTTTTGTGTTCGTTCGTTTGTTTTTCACTCTAAAGTCAGGAGTCTAGCTTTGTATAACTCTGCACAGCTCTAATATAGCGCATTTTCATTGGAGCTGCCTAGGGTTGTTTTCTCTCCCTTCTAACCGCAAATACGAGCTGACTATGTTCCTTTGCCCTGGCATTGTACCAGTGAAAGGCATGAGCTAGGAAGCATACTTCTAGCCATGAAAAGAAAAACAAGAGGTCTGCCTCTCTCAGGTCTACACGTGCAGTCATTGGTCGACGATTTTTAATGGGGTACAAGATTACTGTGTTGGATAAGCACAGATATCCAAAGTAAAAGGGACACAGAATAGTTTCATTTTAACAGAGGGAAAAAAGAACATTGCCAAGAGACTCAGGTTAGATTTTGCCTTATTTCTTCTTCTTTTCTTTCTTTCTTTCTTTTTATTTATTTATTTATTTATTTATTTATTTAGTTTTTTGTTGTAGGGCATGTGCATTCACTGGAAAAACAGAGAAACAGAAAGTGAGAAATCATCTCCCAGGTGGAAGGCCATTCCACAATCCCCTTCCTACCATTCTTCTTTGGGGATTTTGGGTACACACACACACACACACACACATGTGCCTGATACAAGTTTGAAGCCTCCTCCCAGGACTCAAACCATGGTTGTCCATGTGGGAGTCTAGCATCTTAACTAGCATACTACCTCCAGGACCAAGATATAGCCCTCTACATGTTGAGTTCAAGGGTCTTGTCCAAAGTCAATAGTTAAAAAATTCCCAGAAGGGATTTGGATCTATTGAGTCTGTTAAGAATTGTTTTCCCATGCAATTCAGTAATGTGTTAATTCCTAAGTTAATTAATATATGTAGGACCTCCTTTAAGAAAGGAGTTAATGTTGTCTCAGTTGAATTATTTATTTGATATGTATGAATATAAAACTAGCTTAAAAACTCTTATGCTTCTTGCTGTTACATAACTATAAAAACAAGAACATTTTACAGTTCAAAGAAAACTACGAGTCTAATGAAGTTTATACTGCAAAATGTTGGTATGATAACACTCCCATGATGGTTCTGCATGGCATGATCCACTTCGCAGCCTCTAGCTTCAGAGTGCCGGACACAAATAGAATTCTTGCCAAGTATCTCTCACGCTGTAAATCCTTTGCATGATACATCATGACGCCATTTTGTATGATGATAAATCTCACATACTTGGTCTTTTTCTTTCTTAAGCTCAAGAAAGAATATTAATCAATAATACAGGAGCCAAGTTTAAACAGGGACATACTTTTAATAAAATATTCATTTATAATGTGGTTATCTACTTGAAAATGTTATTCGCTAAAGCATATATCAGTTGTCTATATATGTGTGTAGATATGGGAGCTGTTTATAGTGTAAATAAATATGTAAATATATACGTGTGTGTGAATATATACATGTATTATATATCAGATAGTGTAGATATATATCTCTGGACTTATCTGAAATATTATTGAAACTTATTCTGCAGCACAATTTAAGTTATTTCAAAGCGGTTAGGCCATTTTAGATCTTCCTTTGAGCTTCTGTTTGGCAGGACCGGGGAGCGTTCAATCTTGAGCGAATCTGGACCATTACTGAGGGAAGTCAGAGCCCATTATCCAATGCCTTGTGAATTATGACACCTTCCCACCCTGGCTGTGGAGAACATGTCTTTCTCCTGGTCTAAATGAGCTCCCAGAAATGTCCTCGCTTGTCGTTGAGGGTGTTTTCTCTCCCCTAGTAGTTTCTTCACCTCCATGCTCCAACCCGAACTCTAGAACTCGAGTTTCCCACAGAGCTGGGCCTTCCTGAGCAGTCTTTTCTGCTACTTTGCCCCTAGAAAACCTCCAGCCCCAAATGTGAGGGTTTTCCAAAAGCTCAGGGAACATGGTTTTCAAACATTTGGGGCACCAAAGTAAACTCATTTTTTCATTCCATTTTCCCACTGACCGTGTGAGCTCCCTCAGGAAACCTTCATGCGGAAAGACCGTGGGCCCCTGCCTGCTTTCCCTCCCTGCACTGAGACTCTCCAGGCCCGCAGTGAGCAAACAGGCAGGCCCACCCTGAAGCCACATTCTCTGCTGCCTGAGAAGCAATCAGGAAAATACAGCTTCATGGACTCTTTTTTTTTTGTGATTCTTTTTTTTTTTTTTTTTTTTTTTTTGAGAGAGATTTTTTAATAGAGGACATGTGCACTCGCCAGAGAGAGAGACAGAAAGCCAGAAATCACCCCCAAGGGGGATGGCCACACCGCAATCCCTTCTCCTCCATTCTCCTCTCGGAATCTTGGGCACGCATGCACACGCGCCCGGCATGAGTTTAAGCCACCGGGTCAGGGACTCGAACCGTGGTCGACTACGTGGTAGTCCAGAGACAGCCATTATGCCAACTGCTGGTCCCTAGTTTCTTATGTTCTGACCTGTCTATCAGTTGTTTCCAGTGAGATGGTTCCTGTTACACTACCCCGGCTGGCAGCAGAAGTCCTATACGTCAGTTGTTAAACCACATAAACGATGCAGGTCATGATGGAAGCGAACAGAGGTTACCAGAGGGAAGCCGCCCTATTTTTATATTTAAGGTGATTGGAGCAAATAACTGTGAGGAATGAAATGGATGACTATCTCCAGAGGACCATGGTTACTCGCTAGCCTAACACTGACATAAGGGAAAGGAGCTAGTAGATGGCTTAGAGGGTGAGGTGTCTGGATCCCACATGGCTCACTATGTGGTTCGAGTCCTGGACCAGCAACTTGAAAAACATGCTGGGTGCCGTGTGTGTGTGTGCCCAAAATCCAGAGAGGAGAATTGAGAGAAGGAATTGTGGCGTGGCCATTGCTATCAGGGGGTGCATTTTCATTTTCCCTGTTTTTCTCTCTCTCTGGTAAGCACATGTAACTTATAGCAATTAAAATATATTTCAAAAAAAAAGCTAAGGGAGATTACAGGAAAACAGCAAGTCTTCAGAAAATAAAAGCTAAGGGAGATTACAGGAAAACAGTAAGTCTTGAGACAACTTTTACTTGGGCTATCCAGGAGACAAACTTAGGTTTTCCTTTTATACTCTTTGATTATACTACTTTTCCTTAAATGTCTTTTATTTCACAACATTTTTTTTTCTTTTCTAAATTTAGTTAAGTAAAATTGAATGGCTTAAATTTGTATGGTCTAACCACAAAGACTTTGGATCTTGTTAGCAGGTGCTGAAAATAGTGAGAACTACATGTTTAGATTACACAGCCTGCCCAGTGTTGTTGAATTACTTTGTCCTTAGAAATGGGTCAGAGTTCACAAACAAAAACAGATGATAAATAATATTCAATCCGAGAAATTCTTATTAAGATTATAGGACTCATTGTATAAGTTATGCATTATAGGTGGTTTTTCTAAATCCTTTGACCCACAGACATAATCCTATGTTTTCATTAAAGGAAAACTAGCTAGCAGGCAATATTCAGTTGGCCTATATTTGATGGCCAGTCAAGTGTGGTAATAGTATTAACAAAAGAAAGACAGATGGTATTTTTATACTTCTTTAATATAAGCAGCATTTATTAACTCAAGGATTCTATTAGTGAAAGCATAGCTTTTTAAAAATTAAAATTATCCTAATACTTGTGCAAAGAGAGCAGAAGTAATTTCTTAAGATGATATTTATACAAATGTCACACTATGGACACCAACTGGGTTCAGAGCAACAATCAGAGGTGTATATTGAGTATTAACGATCCATTCCTACATGTTCATTTTATTGCTTTTCTTTCATTTTCAAAGCAGCAGAGTTTTCCATCTTTTAGATACTTCTCTGTTATATAAAATGTTATATTAGAATTGCTCTTCTGGTTCAAAATCTAAATTCACCAGAGAAAAAATTCCTTCATTTCTATTTTTGTTTTTTAGAAGAGGGCTTGTTTAAATCAGGAAAAGCTATCTTTTAAAAAGAAATTTTCTTGATTTTAAATGGTGTGAGATTAGCAACCCTGAAGTACCATGAAATGTGGATGTATGAGCTATGTACATGAATGAGCTCCCTTAATTCTTACCACAATGTCGTGAGGTCCATGCAGTTACTTCCTTCCATCCGAGGAAGCTGAGTCACAGAAGGGTTAAAATGTTAGCCCAAACTGACATAGTCAGCGAGTGGTTGAAAAAATCATTCAATTTCAGAAAAATTGAGACCAAACTCACGTATTGAACAATGGACTCCTACCTTACCAAGAATATCGTCACAGGCAAACGATAGAAGAAGAGAGGGCAGATAGACAGAGCCAGAGGTAGGAGTCCATTGTTCTGTTTATCGTTCAGAATTGGGGACCACAGTCTCACTGTTAGAACTGGTTAAAAGCATATGATACTATCTTCATCAAATGCCCAATATACGATCAGCCACAATGGCGATACACACAGTTTATCGACAGGGTAATAGCGTCTTCATCCATCCATAAGAAAATGGAAAGTTCGAAGTAGTTCAAATATACCTTATGACTCCCCACGGAAAAGGAGAAACCAGGCCCCAGAAGGCTGCTCATTAGACAAGACTAAACTGTGACGAGATTTCTAGATCTTCAGGTACTATGAGGATTCATTTCCCTTTTTGCTTTATTGATTTTTATTTTCCTGCAAAATCATATATTACCATAGGGAGAAAACTTCAAAAAGTCAATTACAGACTATCTGAGAATAATTAAAATGAAATACTGTCTTTTAATACTTGGGAGATATGGTAAAATCCAGCTACCTCAGAATTATGTTTTGAGAAAAGAATTAAGCGTTCAACACCAGATGTTAGAAGATAAATCATTTTAAGAAAAAAGGGAGAATGATAAATGTGAAAAGTGAAATATACTTGAAAATAACACATAAAAGTAGACAAATCAAAAGTATTTAATTTCGTATCTTCTTCTATAAAAATAAACATCAACCTAGTGTTTCAAAGGAAAATACTGGGGTCAAAGGGTGGCACAGCAGTAAAACGCAGTGCTCTCCAAGGCATGTGAAAAGGTTCCTGGTTCAAGTCTGGAGACCTGCCTTGGACTGTCGGATCTGGGGCTGGCCGAGGGCTGGAGGTGGAGCGCGGTGTCCAGAAATAGAACCTTCAAGAGAGGAAAATAATACAATGAAATATTAGAAATTTGAAGGAAAATGTAAAACAAGAGGTATCGACCATGGTGGTTAAGTTTGTGGGCACAGGTACAAATTAGCTGATTTTGAACTCTAATATATATATATATATAATTTGGGGTATGTGACTTTGTGTATGTGATTCAGAGTAATTTATTTAACCTAAATTTTCCTAGTATATAGAATAGGGATAATAATATTTCCCTAGTAAGGTTTTTTTTTTAAAGATACATTAATATAATATAAATAATGTTATAATCCATGCTAGTAACTTAGAAAACCTTGATGAAATAAGTAATTTTCTGGAAATAAAATTCATTTAAAAGGGAGAAAAACACATCAAGAAGTACATCAAGAAGTAAATTGTGACCATTTCAAAGATGAACTTATTCTCTACCTCCTAGCATTTTGCCCACAATGGCTTCTTTTTTTCGCTTCTTTCTCTAAAATCGTAATTTAATTACTTTTAAGCCACCTTTTCAGTATTTATGGTTGACAAAGTAATGGCCCCCAAAGATATCCACGTCCTTATGTCAAGATCTTTAGAATATATCACTTACATTGCAAAGGGTCTATGTAAATATGACTAAGGTTAAGAACACTGGCATAGAGAAATTATCTTGTGGTTTCCAGATGAGCCCACTATAATCACTTAAATCTTTAAAAGTGGAGAGCTGCGGGGCCAGCAGGTGGTGTGGTGGTTAAGGCACTGGACTCCCACATGGCTGGTCACAGTTCAAGTCCTGGGTCTGGCACTTGCTTTCTCACTTTTCTTCTCTTTTGGTCTCTCTCTGGTGAGCCCATGTGCTCTGCATCAAATTACAAAAAGATAATAATGATAAATAAAATAAAATAAAATAAAAAACATTTTAGGGAAAAACAAGTGAAGAGTCATTCCATCTGGCTTCAGATGAAGATGGGATGATGCAAGAAGGGTCAGAGAAAAATCTATTGATTTTGCAGGCAGAGGAAGAGAGCCCCTACTTGAGGGATGGGGACAGCTTCTGGGAGTGGGGAAAGGCGGGGGAATGAATTTTCCCTAGAGCTTTCAGAAAAGGAATGCAGATCTAGAGACATCTTGACTTTATTTTTTCTTTTTAAGTTTTTTTTTTTTGCCATAGGGCATATGAACTCACTGGAGAGAGACAAAGAGAGACAGTGTGAGGGAAAGTGAGAAATCACCCTAAGGGGCAACGGCCATACCACAGTTTCTTCTCCCCCTGGGATTTTGGGCGCACACACACACACACATGTCCAGTGTGATTTTCAGGACTCAAACACAGTTGGCCGTATGGAAGTCCAGCATCTTAACTACCACACCACCTGCTGGCCCCTGGCATCTTGCTTTTCAAGCTATGTAGCTGCAGGAAAATCAATTGGAGTTGTTTTAAGCCACTATGTTGGTGATAGCTTGTTAAGGCAACAACAGAAAATTAAAACAATATCACACTCCATTGGAATCATGTGCAAGCCTTGTCCTAGCTACTGCAGGCTCTCTGAGGTCAGGTGGGCAGAGCGCGGACACAGGGCCCAGCTTGGTGCTCTGCATGTGAACAGTAGTGCAGTGCGCAGTCCTTATGGGGGGGATCCCGCTCTCCTCCTCCGCTGTTACACCCCACGCTTTCTCTTTCTTCCCTCCATATTCGATGACTCTCTAGTCCTCTGTTGGAAAAATCACATAGGTTCATACTGAATAAATGTAGTTAGGTTTTTAGTTATGGGATTTGGGGTTAGCAGATGTACCTAAAGTGAAGAGTCCCAGAGATCTTCCAGAAATAGCTATCCTTCATTCAGACTCTGCCACCTGAAATATTAATGCAACAACCATCTTTTATTCTAATCACAAGCATTTCTGCCTAACAACCCATGATTTCGCTAGCTGCTTGCTTTAATTACCACGTAAACACTTGTGCATCACAAAGGCAGTACGAATTACACGCAGACTACATCATTCCCTTCAAAGAAGCACGCTGCTGACTCATGTCAAAGGGCCATTATCAGATAGCACATTGCAGGGGCTCAGAAGACAGACTATTTATAGCTAAATAAATTATACACATCGAGAGAGAGGAAAGCAAGTGGCAAACAAAAATAGGAAAGAGTTACAGTATGACGTGCTCACGCAGAAGTGGTAAGGAGGTGCAAAAGCAGGTTGCACATTGGTATTCTGTATATTTCAATAAAACAATCATATTATATGGTATTTTAGATATTTTTAATTTTTTCAAGATTTTTAATAAAAAACAACTTGAAGATTATTATAATATCATATAAAATTGAACTTGGAGAATAATTCTGAAGTAATTTTGACCAGCCTTTCAGTTAAAGCAACAATCTACTCTCTAATGTTAATATCTTTTTATTTTTTAAGATTTTTGCCGTAGGGCATGTGAACTTGCCCGAGAGAGACAAGGTGACAGTGAGAGAGGAAGTAAGAAATCATCCCCTGATGGGATGACTATGCTGCAAATCCTTCTCTTCCATTCTCTTGGCGTTTTGGACACATACACACAGACGTGCCTAGTGTGATTTTCAAGCCATCAGGTTTGGGATTCAAACTACAGTTGGAAATGTGGGAGCCAGTGCCACAATCACTACGCTACCTGATGCTAACTAACATCTTGGCCTATTAACTCATTTATTATTTGTCTCCTTGTTTAATTTTAGCAAAAATCCCAAAAACTTAAAAATATGAGTGGTACTTAGATCAGAATGTGAAGTCAGGGAGTGAAGAAGTTCAAAAATAATCACTGCTTTTCACTTTCAACAAATGCTAAAATGTAGCATAGGAAAGAGAGAATACGATAGCTATTCCAGACCCAGGTAGGGGTCAGCAGATGGCAGATTGCTGAACTCTGACATAGTTCACTGTGGTTCGAGTCCTGGACCTGGTGGTTAGAAACTCATGCTGGGTGCGTATGCATGAGTGCCCAAAATCCCAAGAGAAGAATGGAGGAGAAGGGATTACAACACGGCCATCTCCCCCTGGGGAGAGATTTCTCTCTTTCTCTCTGGCAAGCACACACACCCTATAGCAAAAACAAACAAACAAACAAAAACTCTTAAAAAAAATTTTAAAAGAACCAGGTAAAGAAAGCTTGGGAAGAGCCAGCAGGTGATATGGAGGTTAAGGTGCTGGATTCCACAGGGCCAGCTTTGTGGCTCAAGTCCAGCACCTGGAGACTTGAAAATCACACTGGGCATGTATGCATGTGTGCCCAAAATCCTGAGAGGAGACTGGAGGAGAAGGGATTGCAGCACGGGCATCCTCCCTGGGGGTGTTTTATTACTTTGCCTCGTTCTGTTTCTCTCTGGCGAGTGCGTGCACGCTGTAACAAAACAAGCAAACAAATAAATGACAAAAACAACAAAAAAATGGCAGCTTGGAGAAGGTCAGCGACATTTGGAAACTTGTGTAGACATCAAGGGGGTCTGAGATCCTTCTGTCATTTATTTACTGTGTGAAAGAGGGAAGTCACTTATTCTCCCTCAGTCTAAGGCAGGAAGCCAGAAAAAGATTATAATGGAAGTAAAACTACTTTATAAATCAATTTCATCTCTATATAAATGTTATTTCCAACATCTTTTTAAGGCATTAAATTAGTAGAGACGAATTTATTCTTCAACAAGTTATATTGGTATATAGCCAATTTAATTTCTTTCTTTTTTGAGAGATTTTTGCTATAGGACACGTGCTCTCCTGAGAGACAGAAAGTGAGCAATCACCCCTAGGGGAGATGGCCATGCTGCAATCCCTTCTCTTCTATTCTCTTCTCAGGATTTTGGGCATGCAAGTACACACGCCTGGTATAAGTTCAAAGCTGCTGGGTCCAGGACTCGAACCGTGGTCAACTATGTGGGAGTTCCATGATGTAACCATTATCCCATCTGCTGGTCCCAGTCACTATTTAATTTACTTCTGAATGATGAAAAAAATATTGTGCAAAAATTATGCTAAGAGTCTGTATATCTTTCCAAAGAAACACAATTTTAAATTTAGCATTTAAAAATCTTTTACATGATTTCTGGAATTTTTCTAGAACCAGATTAGTAAAAATAAGACTCCTAATTATTTTTTCATTTTAACTATTTTGAAAAGCTAAAACAGTTGTAGATAAAGAGGCCTTAATTTTTAAATAAAATAAAACTTTTAATTGGTAAAGTCATTCAAAACTATCTTAAAAACTGGCCAAAACTTTATCAAAATTCTTCTGTGGTAAAGGTAAACCCACTTGCTCATGTTTATATTTTCCTGAGAAGAACTAGAAAATCTGGAACAAAAAGTAAATTGTTTGGTGATTCCTAAAACTTCTAAAGGCATAGAGGAATTCCAGGGCCAAAATCTGGGAGAAAAGGGAAACCCATGGAAGTAAAGTGAAAAATTAAAGCCACAGTTTTCCTAAAAGACAATGCTAATTGAATAGATTACTGAGAGGCTCGGGAGCCAAGTACAGCATTGGGGAAATTCATACAGAGCAAAGACAAAATTGGACTCCATAGCCCTGAGGATGACAGGTAAAAATCACCCCAGGTTTTGGCTAAGGACCGAAGAGTACTACATCTTAGAAATAAGAAAAAGGGGTGGGAGAGTAGAGCAACTGGGACTGAAGAGAATTTAAAACCAAAGAATGTTAAAGAAAGATAATAATAAAGATAAGAACAATTAGTAAATATAAAATAAAGATGCAATGAAGAGGAATTTTATGATCCCCAAATTTGAAACATTTGAAATTGTTGTTAAATTGTTAAATGTAGTGAGACATCAAGAAAAATACAGATTTGCTGTCACAAATAATATTATAAATAAAAATGATGATGCAACACCACAAGTAGTGTGGACATTTCAAAGACCAAAAGATGTGGGAAGATGTGGCTGTGGTCATAAGGCAGCTTGATCCCACATGGCCAAATACGTGGATTGAGTGCTGGACCTGGAGGCTGGAGAAACACACTGGGCACATGTGCATGCATGTTCAAAATCCTGAAAGTAGGGAGTGACATAGGAGAAGGAGTTGTAACTCTCCACTGGGGAGAGCTTTCTCACTTTACCCCTTTCTCTCTAGTGAGAACGTGTACCCCTGGAAAAATTTTTTAAAAATCAAAAAATGATATGTATAAAATTAAGTTTGAAAATTTAGATGAAACTGACATATTTAATTCTAAAATTACCATAATCAACAAATGATAAGTAGAAAAACTGCATAGTCTTATAACTACTGAAAGATAAAAAATTGAATCTATAATTTAAAAATACTTTTCACAGTAGTAGAGGAGAAATTGGCATAGAAGTACTTCACGATAAAGTGAAGCATAGGAGCTTACAGTTGTAGAAACCTCCAACAAATTAGCCAAATGTGACCAAATGACTAAAAATCAGAGAAGAGAGATTGTAAAGTGAACAGCTGCAAGAAATACAGGGCTGCAGAGAGAATACAGCTCATCAACTCCCGCACATCCCTAATAATTGCCATTGAAACTGGGAGGCCTTAGTAATATACATTCCATTGCCAAAAGTGCGGTTTTCTTGGTGAGCATTAGGGAAACGGAACTATAGATATATTGGAGGTCGTCTCCTCCCACATGCCTCTAATGCTCAGAATTAACTTCAAGAAAGTAGGAAGAAATGTATAGTCCATCAGATGACCAGAAACCACTGCAGCAGCACAAGATTTATGAGAAACAAAGAAAATATCTCTTCCCCAAGGGAAAAGAATAGCACTTCATTATCCACAGATAGTACAATGGAACTCATGGAAATGTCAGGTAAATAATTTAGAATATTCATAGCGACAAAGCTAACAGAGATGCCCAGAAGATGCAGGAAAAAAGACAATGAGTTCCAGGAGGTGAGGAAGTTCTTGCATGATCTGAAAGAGGAAATACACACCATAAGAAAGAATCAAATGGAACTGTTAGAGATGAAGGCTATAATACAGGAAATCAAAACCTCCCTTGAAAGTAGTCAAAGCAGATTAGACCATGTAGAAGATCAAATCTCATATATAGAAGACAAAAACTCTGACCTAGAAAATATCACCAAAAAGACTGAGAAAATAATCCAAAAAATGATAATAATGTACAGGAAATACTAGATATCATTAAATGCCCAAACATCCAGATCATCAGTATCCCAGATGGTCAAGAAACTAATAAGGGCATTGATAATCTATTCCTGAAATCCTGGAAGGAAACTTTCCAAACCTAGAGAGGCATTCAAATATCCAAACCCAAGAAACAGAACGGATTCCAAATAGAATCAACTCAAGAAGATCTTCTCCAAGACACATCAGAGCCAGACTGACCAAAACCACAGACAAAGACAAGATACTAAAATTGGCAAAAGAGAAAAGTCAGGTTACTTTCAAAGGATATCCCATAAGGCTAATGTTGGACCTCTCATCAGAAATAACATGAACAAGGAAAGAATGGGAAAATATATTCAAAGTGTTAAGTGAAAAATAATTTCAATCAAAAATACTATACTCAGCAAGATTATCCTTTATATAGGAAAAAAAAGCCAAAAACATTCTCAGATAAACAAAACCTGAAAGAATTTACCAATACTAGGTCAGCTCTCCAAGAATTGCTGAAGGGAGTGCTATTCCGGGAAAACTAGAGACACAGAAATAAGAGTACAAAAAACAGCCAAGAAAATGGCCAACCTAATAGTGGGGACAAGTCTGGAGATATCAATAATAATGTTGAATGTGAACTTCCAGGATTTAAATGGAAAGATCAGACCACAGGAACACTGCAAATTCAACCAAAGAGAGATTCATTACATGAGACTGAACTGATGAAATAAAATTTTATGACTTTTGACTAAAATACTACTGATTTTCTTCTATGCTTTCTCTTCCAGATGTAAGGATTTTTGTTTTCTTTTGAGTTGTCGATAGGTTCAGCAATTTGTTCAATTATTTTTTTTTAAATCAAAACATAAACTTTTCTCCCTTCCTGACCCCTCTGCAGTTGGAAAATATTTGTGAACATTCTTATTCTGTGGCAGAATGGTCACTTACATAAGTTCAATAATACAATAGAACCTGTTGCCTTGTATCAGAAATTGAATTCTTACAGGATTTTGTGCAAATAACAGACCCATTTGAGACAAAACTTTTTTAAATTTTTTTGAAAATAAGTTAGTTTATATCTCTCTTTAGTAGTATGTAGAATGGAGGGGGGAATTTTCAGAAGGAAATTGCAGTGTATTAGCCATTAGATTTTTAGCTTTGTCCATATTTTTAGCTTAACTAAGATCTTTTGTGAAATGATAAAATGGGAAAAGTAGAAGTTTAGTATGGGAGGGAGGAAGGGAAAGGGGAAGGGAAAAAAGCAAAGGTATGCTTAGTTGACAAAAAAGAAGAAGCTATTGGGAACCAGCAGTTAGCGTAATGGCTATGTCGCTGGACTCCCACGTAGTCGACTGCGGTTCGTGTCCCAGACCCGGTGGCTTAAAACTCACGCCGGGCGCGTGTGCGTGCGTGCCCAAGATCCCGAGAGGAGAATGGAGGAGAAGGGATTGCGGCGTGACCATCTCCCCTGGGGGGTGATTTCTCGCTTTCTGTCTCTATGTCTCTCTCTATCTGTCTGGCGAGCGCACGCGCCCTACAGTGAAAATCTCTCCAAAAAAAAAAAAAAAAAAGAAGAAGCTACTTGCTGATGATAACGTTTATAGTAATATCTTTGTCTTGACTGATATGCATGGCATTCATGTAGGAAAAAGAAATGTTATACACTGTGGACGTTTATGTGACTAATGCAAATAAATAAAATAGGAAAAAATGTAAATAAAAAAGAAAATTCTAGGCCCTAATAGTTACACCAGAAAATTCTATTGCATGTTTAAAGAAATAATCACATTGATCTTACACAAATGCTCCCAGAAGTATAAAAAGGAAGGAAACTTTTCCATACTCATTTCATGAATTCAGATTAATTTTATCCAAAACAAGACAAGGATCTGATAAGTAAGAAAAATTCTAGAGCCATTTTTCTCATGAGGAGAAATGTCAAGAATCCTAAGTGAGATAGTCACAATAACAACCACCAAAAAGACATCATTGAAAGAGTGAAAGGTCAGCTGCATAGTTGGAGGAGGTTTTGACTCCCAAGTAATAGAGAGCTTCCACAAATCAAGATGAAATCAAGTTCAGACAGCTCAATAAAACAGTGAAACAGACACTTGATTATCCAAGTGAGAAGTAAACATCGTAAGCTCTTTAGTAATCAGGGAAATATTAATTGAAGCAATAGCAAAAATGATCGCACAAACAATAGGATTGGTAAAATGAGCAGTCTGCTGACAGCCACTTCTGCTCTGGGACGGAGCATACCAGCTGGTTATGAACACAACCTCCTAATGGAAATAACCGCAGGACTGAGCACACCACATAAAGGCTTGTTTTCAGGCGTTGTATGACAGTCCCAGAAAGAAACTGGACTTTTGAGAGAGGGAGAGACCCATGAGATGAGGTCTTTATTTTTCTGGGTTTTATCCCTTTCTAGAATAGGGCATGGTGGGGCACAGATGGGGGGATAAATATTAGCAGTCTCCCTGGACAGTAGAGATAAAGATATTATTTTGAAGATGAATAAGCACTGGAATTTTGTAGGGCAGGAAGCAGGAAAGGAAGAAGTTCCAGAAAAAGATAAGCAAAAGTCTGTATGCAGTTTATCTTTGGATCCTAGGCCAAAGTATGGGTTATTTATACAGAGGACAGCATCAATGAGGCATAGCAGAAAACAACTATCAGAACATCTGAAATGTGAGCAGATATTAAAAATCATGCAGAGTCTGGAAACATTGGTATTCACACGTCCTGGAAAGACTGGCATATATTCAGAGTTGAAAGTTTGCACCAAGAAACTTGACATTCAGTGGAAAGAGCCATAACCTAGAATCAGAGCCACCATTTGCGGCTAGATTATCTAATGAGTCAAAACTCAAACCTAACATTATTAGGAGAATGAATGTTATCCATATAAAATTTAAACATTTTAGAATAAGACAATATAATCCAGACTCCTTTACATACGTCAATGACAATGCCCAGCATATAATAAAATTTACTAAATTTATATTAAAAATAAAAAGTAGGTAACAGACCCCTTGATATGATTCATAGTTCATAGAGACTCTGTTCAATTTTTTATAGTCAATGTTTTCTCTGGCTCAGTTTGAATAATTTCTTTTCAAATATATTCAAGCTCACAGACATTTTGTTCTCTTGTAAAAAATGTGTTATTAGTTTAATATTAAATTGTTTTCTATTTATAATGTTTACATTTATTCACTTTTTAGAAAAATCCTAGCTTTCATATTTGGTTTTTTAGAGTTTCCACATTGTTCCTAAAATTCTCCATTTTTGTATCTCTATTTGAAATCCAGAAAAAGAATAAAGAGAATGGAAGAGGAAAAAAATCAATGAAATAATTTCTCCCAAATATAGTGTCTTACTCCCTTTTGTGCTGCAATGAAAGAATGCCTGATACCGGAAAATTGATAAAGAACAGAAGTTTGCTTCTTACAATTCTGGAGACTAGAAAGTCCAAGATCAAGGGGCCGGCTTCTGATGCGGGCTCTTGTGCTTCATTATCCCATGGCAGAAGGTGGAGGCAAAAGATGAGAGAGAGAACGCAAGAAGAGGCCAACCTGTCCTTTTGTAAGGAGTCCATTCCTGAGATAATGAACCCACTCCCACGGTAATGCCATTAATTCATTCATGAGGACAACACCCTCACAACCAGTACTTCATACTGGGCCCCACCTCAAATACCTCCTC
The DNA here is from genome assembly GCF_000334495.1 of Tupaia belangeri chinensis. Taxonomy (NCBI): domain Eukaryota; kingdom Metazoa; phylum Chordata; class Mammalia; order Scandentia; family Tupaiidae; genus Tupaia; species Tupaia belangeri. The sequence goes on along the minus strand of NW_006203545.1, from coordinate 458,572 downwards.
ATTATAGACCAAGTTTTCAACAAAAGCTTTCAACTTTGGGGAACATATTAAAACCATAGTATATTGTAAATAAAATATCAATACACAAATCCACATAGTCTAGGAAATGCTAAGACATTTTATTCTGAAGAATCAGGTTTAGGAAAATGGTAGACTTCGGGTCATAACAATGGAGATTGAAAGACAGTGGAAGTTTTTTAGGTCTTAACCTGCTGTAAAGGGGGAAAAGGCATCAATCAAAAATTCTGTATCTTTCAAAAATGAGAGTAAACTGAAGATGCTTTCAAATAAATTATGAGATAATTTATCATCAGCAGGCTATAACTACAATAAATGCTAATGGAGATACTTCCAAAAATAATACAAGTTTCCATCTGGTATGTTATGGGTTGAATTGTGTCCTCTGTAAAATTCTTATTTTGAAGTTGTAATCTCAGTACTTCAGAACAGAGGAAGCTTGGAAATAGGGTGTTCAAATCTAGCTAAGTTAAATGAGATCTTACTGGAGAAGAGTGGGTCTCTAACTGAATGTAACTGGTACACTTACGAAAAGAGGAAACATAGACACATCTGATGTTTCATCTCAGAAGCCAACTTGGTGGTAAATTTGGGAGGAGGGAAGGAATATGACTTGGACAAGTCACAAGTGTGGTTTGTAAAGTAAAGCTAACATTTCTATTTCCTGTATGATTACTCCATAATAACTATGCACATTTATGCACCTTGTGATACTTCATTAAGCACATTTTATTGATGTAACATATTTGCTATGTTTGTTACATAAATAAAATCGAAAGAAAAACTAACATTAGAAAAACCGACAATGATATAATTTTACTTAAAAATGACAATAACAGAGGCGTACGGGTGGTTTGGTTGAGGTGCTGGACTCCCACATGGTCCTCTGAGGTTTGAGTCCTGGATGTGGTAATTTGCTTTCTCATTCTCTCTCTCTCTCCGTCTGCTCAGAATAAAAATAATAATAATAATAATTTAATTAATAATTCTTTTTTTTAAATGACACTAACATACTTACAAAGGGCAAGTGATGATTTTGTTAGTTTTCTTTTTATTTCAGAGTTGTGGAGACCTTGCCTATAGGGTTTACAATCTATTCTATACAATAAAAATGTCCCTTAAAAGCATAAATCAGATTTTTATACCCTACTCAAACGTCCTGTGTTGTGACTTCTTGTCACTAAGAATAAGATTAGCGCACCATGGAAGGTTTCACCTGAGCTGGCCCTGGATAGTACCCTGACTTCATTCCTTATTTCTCACTTTGTTCCAGCACTCTGGATTTCTCACTAAACCTAAAATATTTAACAGGCCTCCACTTCAGGGTGTTCTCAGGCATTGCTTAGCCAGAAGGTGTGCTCCTCACTATTCATTTCCTCATGGGCTGCCCAAGCACCATCTCCTCAGCAAAGCCATCTCTGAACACCCTATTTTCTGTTTTTATTTATTTTATTTCTACAGCAGAGGCTTTATTCAGTTCATTTAGAAAACGTTGGCAAGACAAATTTCAGTTATAAACTCACAAATACAAGCTTCAAAGTATAAAGTTATATATACCAAAAATACAAGTAATATTTATAGCAATAACTTACAGACACAAACTAGTGATAAACTATCACTTCACAAAAGATTGTAAACATTTTGCACGCTTGTCAGTCCTTTCTTTTAGGCAAAGCACTCTGAACTATTCCAAACAATACAAAAAAAAATTAGTTTTTATTTGTTTTTCTCTTGTAAGCCTAAGTTTATTATTTGTAGTCTTCAAAAAGTTTACTCAAACGTTCATAATTTGATAAAGCACTCATGAAACAATCTGAGACTAGTTTAACAGACTAATAACACTTTTAAGGAGACATGACTGTCCTAAATTCCTTTTTCCACACCCACCATCCACCACCCACTCACTACCAACCACTATTTTGGTCTCTAGCACCCACAACTATCCTCTCCACCATCACATCTTCAGATTGCTCAACCTTTGCCATGAAGAGCAGACACTCTCTGCAGATCGTGTGGGGATATAGAATGTATATCTGACTCACTTCGCTCAGCATTAAGTCTTCCATATTCATCCATTTTGAATTGAAAGATAAGATCTCCTTGTGTCTTATACCTGTGTAATATTCTATAATATATATGTTCCACAGTTTTTCAATCCAGTCACCAGTTTTAGGACACTTAAATTGGTTCCTATGTTTTAGCAATTATAAATACTGCTGCAATAAACAAGGCTGTGCAGATGTCTTTCCAATTGGGTGTTTTCTTATCCTGTGGGTAGAAACCAAGAAGTAGGATGAATGGGTCATGTGGAAGTTGTATTTGTAAGTTGTGAAGAAACTTCCATATTGTTTTCCACAGATGAAAGAGTTCCCTTTCACCCCAGCCTCACCAACACCTGGTATTTTCTTGATCCAAGCCATTATAACTGAGGTTGTAGTTTTAATCTGCATTTCCTTTATGACAAGAGACTTTGAATATTTTTTTATATGGCTCTTGGCCATTCATAAGTCTTCCTTGGAGAATTACCTATTCAATTCATTTGCCTATTTTTTAATTGGATTATTCATTTATTTATGGGCAAACTGCTTGAGTTCCGTTCCCTATATATTTTAGATATCGATCCTTTGAGGAATAATTTGCAAATATTTTCTTCCATTCCAAGGGTGGTTTTTTTCACTCTAGTTACAGTTTCCTTTGCTGTGAGGAAGATTTTTAGCTTAATGTAATTCCACTCATCTGTTTTAGGGACCACTGTCTGTGCTTTAGGGGTTTTATTTAAGAAATCTTTGCCTACTCCAAAACTTTCCTTCTACATTTCCTACAAGCAATTTTGTAGTTACAGATTTTATTTTAAAATGTTTGATCCATTTGGAGTTACTTCTAGTTAATGCTGAGAGAGAGGTTTCCGGTTTCATTTTCCAACAGATGGATACCTAGTTCTTCCAACACTATTTGCTAAAAGGACTTTCTTTTTTCCACTGCATTGTCTCACACCCTTTATCAAATATCAGTTGACTGTATTATTTAGGGTTTATTTCTGGATTCTCTATGTTTTTAGGGTTTTTGCCATAGGACATGTGCAGTTATTGGAAAGAGACAGAGAGAAGGAAAGTGAGAAATCACCCCACCCCCCTGGGGAATGGCCATGCCACAATCCCTTCTCCACCATGCTCCTCTCAGGATTTTGGGTACGTATGCACATTTGCCTGGAGTGATTTTCAAGCACCAAGTCCAGGGCTCAAACTGAAGTCAACCACGTGGGAGTCAGCTCCTTAGCTACTACATTATCTGCTGGCCTCTGGAGTCTCTATTCTGTCCTACTGGTCTATCTATCTATTTTTGTGCCAGCATGATGTTGTTTTGAGTATCACTACTTTGTAATATACTTTAAAGTTGGGTAGTGAGATGCCTCTTAATTTATTTTTTTATAAATAAAAACAAAACACAGTGTTGCCTTGGTAATAGGAGGGTATTTTTGTTTGTTTGTTTGTTTGTTTCTGTTTTGGTTTTTCTTATTCCAGATTAATTTTGTAGTTGCCTTTTCTATTGCTTCAAAGAATGTGTCGGGGAGGGCCAGCAGGAGGCATGGTGGTTAAAGGTGCTGGACGTCCACATGGCCAACTGCGGTTTGAGTCCCAGACCAGGGGGCTTGCTTTCTCATTTTCCCCCTCTCTCTCTGTCTCTCTCTGTCTCCCTCCCTCTCTCTCTCTCTCTTTCTCTCTGATCAAATTAAAATAAATAAAAAGTTAAATAAAATAATTCTTTTTGTAAAAAAGAATGTCTCAGGTAATTTTACTGGAGTACCATTGAATATGTAAATTAATTTGTGTAGGACTGGCGTTTTGATTATATTAATTCTTCTAATCCAAGAGCATGGGATGTCCTTCCAATTTTTTTGCAACATACTCAATTTCTCATTTCAGTTTTTCATAGTTTTTCCTTGTAGAGGTCTTTCACTCCTTCAGCTAGATTTAGCCCTAGGTATTTTATTTATTCTGTAGCTATTGTAAAGGAAAGTTCTTTCTTCAATTCTGTCTCAGTCTGTTCATTCTTGTTGTATAAAATTCTATAAATTTTTTTATGTTGACTTTGTATCCTGCAAATTTACTGAATTAATTTATCATTTCTGGGAGGTTTTTTTAATGAATTCTTTTGGATTGTCTATATATATAAACATACCATCTGCAAGCAGGGACAATTTAACATTTTTACTATCTGAATGCCTTTTATTTTGCTTTCTTGTCTTACTGCATTGAATAGGACTTGCAGCACTATGTTAAAAAAGACTAGAGAGAGTAGGCAACCTTGTCTTATTTCAGTTTTTAATGGGAAGGCTTTTAGCTTTTTCCCATTCAGTATGATGTTTGCAGTAGGTCTGTCATATATGACTTTTATTATGTAGAGGAATATCCCTTCTACCCCAATTTTGCTGAGAGTCTTGCTCATGAAGAGATGTTGTATTTTAGCTAATGCTTTCTCTGCATCTCTAGCTATGATCATATGATTTTCATCTTTTTTTTCTGTTAATGTGGTGTATCACATTTATTATCTTATGTATGTTGAACCATCCTTGCATCCCTGGGATAAAGCCTATGTGGTCATTGTGTGTAATCTTTTTGATACATTGTTGGATTAGGTTTTCTAGTATATTGTTAAAAAAATTGTATTAGTTATTTATCAGGAATACAGATTAAGGCATTAAAGGTTTCATAAAGAGTTTGAGAGAATTTGTTCCTTTTGCATCTTTAGCAATCGTTTGAGAAGAACTGGAGATAACTCTTCTTTGAAAATTTTGCAGAATGGGGAACCAGCAGTTAGCGTAATGGCTATGTCGCTGGACTCCCACGTAGTGGACCGCGGTTCGTGTCCCGAACCCGGTGGCTTAAAACTCACGCCGGGCGCGTGTGCGTGCGTGCCCAAGATCCCGAGAGGAGAATAGAGAAGGGATTGCGGCGTGACCATCCCCCCTGGGGGGTGATTTCTCGCTTTCTGTCTCTCTGTCTCTTTCTGTCTGTCTGGCGAGCGCACGTGCCCTACAGTGAAAATCTCTCAAAAAAAAAAAAAAGAAAATTTTGCAGAATGCAAAAGTGAAGCAATCTTGACCTGAGCTTTTCTCTGTTGGGATTCTATCACTGCTTCAATCTCTTCACTTGCTATTAGTCTCTTCAGGCGTTGTATTTAATCCGATGACTTCTTGGACAGGTTCTTTTTGTTTGTTTGTTTGTTTTGCTATAGGGCACATGCACTCACCAGACAGAGAGAGAAACAGAGAGACAGAAAGCAAGAAATCACTCCCCCAGGGGGAATGGCCATGCTGCAATCCCTTCTCCATTCTCCTCTCGGGATGT
>NW_006203545.1:448907-453016 GCF_000334495.1 Tupaia belangeri chinensis | reverse complement strand
GAACCACAATTTCTGATTCCTGATAGGAGTCTCCACTCTTACATTGTTAGGAAATAAATTGTGTCCTCTCTGTATTCTCCCCTTGGTGGAATTTGGCTACAGACCATGTCATTTCATGCTACTACATTTGCTCTCGCTCAGGGATTTTCCACATTAGTAACGTCCAGTGTCAGGGTCGGAGGTAGTCAGAATGGGCTTCAGCATCCAGTCTTGAATTATTACTTGCATGACCTTGAATGATTTACCTAACTTCTTCTTTATTTTATTTTTTTGCTCTAGATCAGTGTTTCATTTTTAAATTTTTTTATTATTATCATAATCTAATCTATCAAAGAACAAATATGATCACTCAAAGGAAGAACAGTGGCTGGTAAATTTAGAACTAACCCTTCCTATGCAACTTCACTGTTTATATTACAATGAATCACATATAACTTTACAGTGTATTGCATGTCCTTTTCCAGTGATTTACTTAACTTCTAAGACCCAAGTCACCATTTGACAAAGAAGTGGGGAGGGGGCTGCCAGGTGGCATGGTGGGTTAGGCTCTGGACTCCCACATGGCCAACTGCGGATCGAGTCTCGGACTTGGTTGTTTGCTTTTTCAGTTTCCCTTTCTGTCTCTCTCTGATCAAATTTAAAAAAAAAAAAACAAAAAACAACAAATAAAATTAAGTAAGTAGAATCATTCTTTATAAAAATGGATGATATTTGCACTTTTTCCTCATGATTATTACAAGATTTACAAGTAATAAAACCTACTGAAGAGTCAAGTCAGTATTTGGCACATAGTAATCACTCAGTAAATACAAGTTAGCATTCAATATTGAAACTAATATATTTATAGATAAAATAATTTCATCTAGTAAGTTTATGTACTTTCCCAGCAGAAGATTAAGTAGCTGATGGTTGGCTTCATTCCTAAGGGAGGCTTTATTCTCTCTTATATGCTCGGCCACCTTCCATCTTCCATCAGACTGCTCTGCGTCTGCCACCAACTACTCCCTCAGTCAAGAGGAAGAAAGGCCTTTAACTGCCCCCCCCCTTTTTTTTTTTTTGGAGAGGTTTTCGCTATAGGGCGCGTGCACTCGCCAGACAGACAGAAAGAGACATAGAGACAGAAAGCGAGAAATCACCCCCTAGGGGAGATGGCCACACCGCAATCCCTTCTCCTCCATTCTCCTCTCGGGATCTTGGGCACGTACGCACACGCGCCCGGCGTGAGTTTTAAGCCACCGGCTCCGGGATGCGAACCGCGGTCGACTACGTGGGAGTCCAGCGATATAGCCATTATGCTAACTGCTGGTTCCCTTAACCCCCCTTTTTGAAAGAAGAGCCCCTTGTTTGGCAAAGAGCTTTCCTGGGGCTCAGAGGCATGGTACTCCTGTGCAGCCAGGCTGAGCTTTCCCCAGGGAACATCAGGAGGCCCTGTTGGGCCCTCCACGCACCGTGCCTGGGTGAACAGGCACTGACACGCTGGCACGTCCTTGACTGGGCATCCAGCCCTGCTTTGTCCCGGGATGCTCTGGTACTGGGCTTGCTCCAAGTCTAGTTGTCTCCAGTGTCCTGAGGCTTGGAAAGGGGAGCTCTGGAGTGCGGAAAGCACCACCCGAGGCTGTGGTATTTTCATCTCCTGCTCTTTTGCTTTGAAATCAGTAAGGTTGTAGGTAATCAAAGAACAAATATGATCTCTCAAAGGAAAATTAGTGGCTGGTAAATTTAGAACTAACCCTTCCTATGCGACTTCACACAGAGCTTGTTTTTCATCTTTCCCTGTGTGTCACATCGCTCATCTAAATGAGAAGTACAAATGTGTTCAAAGGCAACTCCACACACAGCCCCAAACTGTGAAATAATGGCGGAAAAGAGACCTTCGGTATATTATCAGTTCTGTCCACAGACTTCTCAATACACTGAAGAAACGTTAATGATGTAATTGAGTTTTCATTTTTTTTATTAGTTGGACAAGGTTACACCATTGAGAAAAGGATATTTGAATATTCATCATATTTAAATGAAAAGCATGCAGAATTAAGAGGAACAAATTAATCAGCATATTTTAATTGAGTATCTATGAAAAATGTTATGATAGCTTTTGTGAGAACATAAAGATGACTAAAAATAGTTGCTGACCTCCTGTATTTCACTTTCAAGTTGTAGATAAATAAAGCATAACTCTGTAGAACTGTAATTTAAAATACATAAGCTCCTGAGCTAAAAACCCAGATTAGTCACTTGCAGAAATTCCTACTGGGTAGGCCAGAGTCTGCCTTAAGTATGTTAGGGAGATATGCCACATTGAGTAGGAAACGATGCATTTCTGAAAATACTTACAACATAGGAAAGAAAGGAAGGTCAGTAGGAAAAAAAAATCCCAAACATCCTTCCAAGAGCTACATGTTCTGCTAAATGTCGGTAGTTCCCACGTCTGTGCCCATCACTGACTGTCTCTGAGGGACAGAGGTTCTTCCGTTTCAGCCTCACTTTCCAGAGCGGTCAGTGAGCTTGCATCCTGTTACGCTGAAGGTTCTCCCCGAGACTCCATTTCTGTCTCCGGGACCCAGTATTGATTCTCTTGCCTTCACGCATCCCCAGCTCTGCACTCTGCTCTCCTGAGGGGTGCCTTTACCTGGCGCCCGAATTGTATCTAGAGCAGGCTTTCATCCTCTGTTTCAGCCCCTTTCCCTGCATTATTAATGTTCTTCTTCCCCCTTTACTGCCTGAGTAGAAAGTGTGAAGTTTCTCAGCACAGGAGGCAGCGGAGACACTTGTCTGGAGCTTGCACTTGTGACTGGCTGCTGGCCTATGGCAGTAGGTCTTATTCAAAGCCTAATGCACATAGTAAGGACCTAATACACCCCGACGTCCACAAATTAAAATAGCACAGTATAGGAACCAACAATTGGCATGATAGCTAGGCCGCTGGACTCCCATGTAGTTGACCATGGTTCGAGTCCCAGACCCGGTGGCTTAAACTCACACTAGAGCAGGTGTGTGCGTGCTCAAGGTCCCAAGAGGAGGGTGATTTCTCACTTTCTGCCTCTCTGTCTCTGTCTGTCTTTCTGGCAAGCGTACACACCCTGTAGCAAAAACCTCTCCAAAAAATAAATACATAAATAAATAAGTAAATAAATAAATAGGATAGCACAGTGTTTCAGAGGTCTACAATATCCCAAGCAGTCTCCAGCGCATTTTCAGATGTTCGGTGTTTATGAGAAATGCCCTAAGTTTAGGAAGAAAAGATACCTGTGTCTGGGCTGCCCTGGTCCTCTTACAGTTGTGACGAATCTCAGTCTCTGACGGTGGAGAGGACTTGGGAGGTAAAACTGAGTGGGAGGGTCTTTCCAGATGTGGGCGGCTGAGGGAAACAGAGTGCATAAATGTGCTGTTATCAAACCCCACTAAGAGCAGTAGGGTGTGTGCCGCTGAAGTAAAATTGCATCAAAGTTCCGGGCCAAAACTGGACTCTTCTTTCTTTTGCCTACTAGCTGAGGCCTTTGGCAGTAAGAAGAAAGTGTGTGTCTGACCTCAGTGGTTTTCTTCCCAGGGCAATCAGGTACTGTTTCATTGTGCGCCTCTGTGCTACTGTGGGGATTGGATTCAATTGCGAAGTAATGAAAGTGTAGAGAAAGGAATATTACTATATTAAAGGACACACTTTCAAATATATTCAAAAGGACACTGTTAGGGGCTTAGGGGAAATTTCATTTCTCTTGCTAACGTTTTCTAATTCAGGTCAGGTACATAACCTCTCTCCTGAGAGGCCTGAGGAAGACAGCACTGAACAAGGTGGAGTGAGACCAGCCAGCGTGGAGCAGAAAATGAGGCCCCTCCCTTAGCTTTCTGTGTTCAGCAGCACTGCAAAAGCCAAATAACAGGGCGTCTGTTGATATGGGTGGCACTGCAGTATAAATAAACACTACAATCCAGTCTCATGGATATCTACACAGCGACGAGGCTGACTGGTGCTACAGGTTTTCGTGGTGCTATTTCCGTACGTCGCAGTGACCTAATGCATAAGCTTTCTGTGTTCAGAGTCTGCTTATTTTCAGTACTCAGGCATTTCAGCTCCGCTTGTGCTTATCCATTTCCCTCCACCTACTTTCCCT
>NW_006203545.1:442851-448876 GCF_000334495.1 Tupaia belangeri chinensis | reverse complement strand
ATTCCAAGTCTCAGATTTACTCATTGGTTCACCCATTATTCATCCCTTGAGAAAAGTAAGAGAAGTCATCATTGGGGAAAAAAGGAAATGGAGCCATGAGAAAGGAGGTAGGAAAGAAACATGGCAACGTGAAAAATATCCTTCTAAACCCTTTCTTACAGGCTCCAGAAATCTTTTAAGTTGATGGGTTACGGGGCAGACGCAATACAATCAGATCTGCATCCCTTTCAAGAGGGACTGCCCCTCTCTACAAAAGGCACAGTCTCTCGGTCTCCGTCTCTATTGGCACAGAGAAAGAGCGAATGCAGGTGGTGCACATCTGTAACTCGCCAGTCACATGAATCGTTGAAAGCCCACATTGCTCTTTCATCTTGTTTTCAGTGACCCTTGAAATAATGGGTGGCCATGATATTTTTCTGCAACAATCCGGTTCAATCATATTTCAATTCGGTTGTAGGTGGTGCAAATAAAAAAGGTGGCAATCACAGGTAAATGACATTCTCCGTGATCTAGTGTCAATCACAGGTGCCATCCGTCAGGAGCAGTACGCCGTGTGGTGAATCATGGAAGAGACATCTGAGTGCATCGGAGACCAATCCTCACTCCATGGCCTCCGCCAGCAAGCCAGGCCCAAGAAGAGGAAGCGCTATGGCTTAATTTCACAGATCTCGTCCACGATTACCGAGGGAGACGTGAGCCCGAGAACCTACTTCCCCATGGCAAATACTCCAATCAGGAGGAGATTTACTTTCCAGTGAAAGGTATATCTCAATGTGCAGGGGTTTCAAAATTCAGATGCACTTTGATCTTGTCTTTGGCATTTTAGGATTTGTTCACTTTTTGCATGATGCTGGAAATGAGAAAACACAAAAGAGCATTTTATCTAGTACCAATGATGCAACCAACTCTTTAACATTATGCCTACTAGGTAGTTTCTGTCATTTTTATTGACACTAGAATCCATAGTCACGTTACCATGGGCGGAGGGGGGGCTCTTATTCAGGAAGGACCTAGAAAATAGACAACACATTTGTTTGGCCCTTGAGAAGAACCTACTTTGTGCCCAGCCTTTTTAGTTATCTTAATTAAGTAATGTGAAATTTACACCCATACCTTGAAATACTGCATTGCCATTCTGATAAATCTACAGGAAATAGGAAAAATTACCTATATGTATTAACGAAGCTTTATAGAAATGTAGAGCCACCTCCTGATAATCTGTTTCTCCAGACAACTTTGAGGAACGTACAATTTGAAGACCCAGCTTAGATAAGTCAAAACTGGGCCTTCTTCAGGTGTGGGGAGGCCTTCTGGTGCCTGCGGGTCTCTTCTGCCTGCACCACTGAGAAAGCCCGTTGCCGTCAAACAAATGCTCACCTGGAAGTCACAGACTGGGCACAGGAATGACCCTGAGTCACTTACCATCTTCTAGCTTCCGTGTTCACCACCATGAAGGAGAACAATGCTGCTCATCTCACAGGGCGAAGTGAAGTTTGATCAAGACAGAAGAGTATAACTGCAGGTTTCAAAGACTTAGGCATTATTGTTATTATAAGATTCTTATATAGTCATTTTTTAAAAAATTCAGAGTCAACATCACTTTTAAAGCTTTAAGATGGCGGATTCCCTCAAATACTCATGAATAAAGAAGACTGAATCTGGAGCCCCATAAAACAGTGGCTGAAGGACCAGGGCCAACATGGCCAACCTCAGTTCGTGTCCCTGCACTGGTGGCTTTGGGAACACGCCAGGGAAGGCCACTCCATGTTGGCCAGCTCTAGATAAACGTAAATGACAAAATTATTAAAGGAAGCTATCTGTTCTCAGGTACAAAGCAAATAATTCAGTTTATTTTGACTTTTAGCTGGAGTGTGGTGGTGAAGTCTGGGGCCAAAGAAGTGAGTTCAAATCTAGGCTCCATCATTTACTTACTGTCTTCCCTTGAACACATCACCCAATCTCACTCAACTACAGCAAAACAAATCATTTGTAAAGAGCCTACTTTAGGGGCCGGCAGGTGATGCAGTGGTTGGGGCTCTGGACTCCTACATGACCGACCAATTTAACTTCAGGATCTAGTTGCTTGAAAATCATTCAAGCGTGTGTGTGTCCGTGCATACCCCAGGGCCTGACAGGGTGGATAAAGGAAGAGGGAAGGCTTGCGGCATGGCCACACCTAATTGAGGAGCACTTTCTTTCTCCTCTCTCTGTCTTCCTGTGTCTCCCTGGCAAGCACACCTGCCCTCTTAAATTAAAAATTTTAAAAGGAATATTGTAAGTTCACATCATTCCAACCATTTGGAGACGCTCCAGCATGGCACCCAAGCCCCATTAGCCCATCAAGTGAGCAAAAGCACATGGCGAAATAATTTAATGCATAATGTTTTCTCAAACTTAAAACTCACCAGTGGCCTCAGAGTGCACCGTTACAGGAAATAAAATAAAATAATCTTAACTTAAAATAAAATAACCTTAGCAGATGTTTCTTGAGATATAAATAGATACATAGAATTCTACGTTGGATGTGTAATTACATAACCACAGCAGTGACATCTAATCATTTCAGTATGGAATCAAAACTAAATTGTTCAGTTACTAAGAGACAAAGATAGCAGGCCATTGAGAAAAAAAAAGAATTAGCCTTAGAACCAGACATCCAGGGGTTCAGATGGCTTCCCTCTGTAAGTTTCATGACATTGTGCGTGTCATCTGCCCTTTCTGGCCTCAAATGCATCTTCCATGAAGTCGAGGAGACAGTCCTACTCGATATTGCCGTGAGAGTAATGGCTATTGTATTGTCATGCTATGTTCTCAAAACAAAGCAGGTGTTCTACTAATAAAGCATACTTCCTTCCACCAGCCTTAGGGTGTTTTCCAATTCTTTAGTCTCATAATGGTATGAGTTCAATTCATTAATTTCCTAGTAAACAATGGGATTCAAAGGTGGGGAAGCATTCACGGCATACGCGAGGAACTGCGATGGTGCCTGGCGTACATGATCTGAAAGTCTTCTCAGTGCTTCGTCATTCATTGATCTTAGAATTTGTGCTAGATATCCAGATGTTAAAGACAAAAAAGAGTTATTTCAGTAAATGTACTTTGCATAAATTAATCAAAACAATCAAATTATTCCTGCATACAATTCTTTTTCTCCAAGTACCACAACTATAACCTTAAGAGTTGAATCACTGGAGGCATGGTGATTAAGGTACTAGATTCTCACATAGTCAACCATGGTTCGAGTCCCAGACCCAGTGGCTTGAAAACCACACCAGGCACGTGTGCATGTGTGCCCCAAATCCCAAGGGGGAATGGGGGGGAAGGGATTGCAGAGGGGCCCTCCCCCTGGGGGGGGGTGATTTCTCATTTTCCCTCTCACTATCTCCCTCTGTCTCTCTTCATCAAGTGCATGTGCTCTATAGCACCAACAAAAAAAAAACAAAGTAGTTGAATTGTTAATAATAATAACTAGTAACAAGAGTGGCAGCAATAGTTATCATTAATTGAGCTCTTATTTATTAGGCAGAAAACCACCTCCCAGCCGAGGTAGTCAAGAGCACAGCTTTCCCTATGTGTACTCTGCTCTTCCCCACCCCTTTACCTACCATTCTTGTGGATGGGAAGCTGCTTAGCTGTAGTAACTTTGGGGGAATGGCTACACACCTTTCACTTAGCTTCACTTCTCTCCTCTGCTAACCAGTCCGTCCCAAGGCCCACACAGTCTCCTCCATCCTCTGTGTTGCCCATAACTGGGAAGGTGAGTCCGACTGCCCCCGAGGCCAGGATCAGCAAGTGTGCCCTTGACTAACTTAAAGCGACACTTGTCACCCTGGTCTCTGACTTTGTTTTGGCCTTCATTCAATTTCTTTTTCTCTCCTTACCTTGTTCAGATGGGGTGCATTAACAATTTTTGACGGCTCTGTCAAAACCCCAATGTTAAATACAAAAGCCGGAAGTAGCAATAAACCCACAGGAGCAGATCAGGGGTGGCAAAGGCCGCACGTGGGGAAGCTCTCAGCAGAGGAGGTGTGCTCAGGGTGTGGTGTGCTCACTTCTGTTCCAGCTTGGTGGTCCATAGTGTCAATGCTAGGGCCCCCTGGGCTTTCAGACGCTGCGACTGACTAAGCTGAAGTAGTTTAACTTTGCCTTGTGCTGTTTTTGTCTGAAAGCAAGTAACTATTTTCATAGAAGCAAAGATTTAAACAAAGGCATTGGGGACCCAGGAAAGGCTTCTAGATGGAATGCTGAGTGGGAGACTGTGGAAACCATTTGAAAAGGAGGACAGAGGTGGAGGCCTCATCAGAGGGATAGGGCCGCTCAGCTCTCAGCAGAAATGTGTAATGGAAAAAAATAAAAAACAAAAACCAACAAACAAACAAACTCACAGCTCCAGGGCCTTAGCGAGAACAGCAAGCTTGCTTCAGGACACCGTGGGCCTTTCTGCAGAAGCAGCTCTTTCTAAGGGACGGCGGAGGTAAATGTCTCATCCAAGAAAAGTCATCTGAGGCCTCGTAGGTCTCAGTGAACACGGTCTTTGCTGCCTGTAAGTGTCTCGTAGGTCATGCAGAACACCGCCCTGGCTGCCTGTGTCGCGTGGGTCACAGTGGACACCGTCCTCGCTGCCTGTAAGTGTCCCGTAGGTCACGGTGAATACCATCCTTACTGCCTGTAAGTTTCTCATAGGTCACGGTGGACACTGTCCTCGCTGCCTGTAAGTGTCTCGTAGGTCTCAGTGGATACCATCCTCGCTGCCTGTAAGTGTCTCGTAGGGCTCAGTGAACACTGTCCTCGCTGCCTGTAAGTTCCTCATGGGTCTCAGTGAACACGGTCTTTGCTGCCTGTAAGTTTCTGGGTAGCAAAGTCCTGTTCGTGCTTCTGGGTACTGGAGTGTTCGGCTTTAACTTATCAGCAGCACCAGGACCAGATGCTCCAAATTCCATGTAAGACCAAGAAAGTAACTTTGGGAGGGAAAAATCAGAAGGAATGCCCACTGTTTGGTAATGTTCTTTCCTCCTCCGAAGGGTGGACTGAACAGAGATGCAGGGAGTTGAAAAGACGTGAGGCACTGAGGTCACGCCGTCTGCTGGGCTGAATTTGGGGGTGCTCGCAGAGTGTGCCCTCCCTCTTGGAGCTTGTAACACCCATGAAGAGTTAGCGTCTCCTCCCCCCGGACCTCACAGTGCGGAGCTAAGTGGAGCCAACCCAAGGCAGAGCCAAGCCAAGGCCGTCAGGGCTGAGCCAACTGAAGCAAGGCTGGTTGAGCGGAGCAGGGTTAGCTAGCGGGGCGGGCCCTCCAGCAAAATCATATTTGCATAGCAAGCATGCAAGTGCAGTATAGCTAATGCATAGTTGTTTACCCTGTGGCCTTCAGACGTAAGATAGGAGACGTGGGAGCCAGACTAAGCCAGTCTGACTCCATTTTCTCTACAACCACAAACTCAGAAAAGTTATTTCCTATTTCATGGTTTTAGGGTGGCACTGGATTGGTTAATTTCCGATGGAAGAGGAGAGTTTCCCTAGGAGAAGGGCTTGGCAAGAGGCCCTGGAAATAACCCTATGGCACAGGACTGGAAGTGCATATTTGCAAGAGAGTATGCACCTGGCAACTGAGCTGCCACTTTTGCAAACTTCTGAACTTTGCAAGCAGGTGAGAGTCACTCTTGGAGACAGGAGGCCAGTGCGTAAATGGGTCATCCCCTCAGAAACGTGACTGCCAAGCACCGAATTGGACTTCTTGCTGGGAGAATTCTCCAGTTGAGTTTAAACTCACACGTCATGGATTTAGAACACCTGGACAAGGCTGAGTGGTGTGGCAAGGTCATAACCAAACATTTTATTTTCTCCATTCAAAGGGAACTTCTTCTCTGCTCCTCAGCATCATTAAATACTGAGTTTTATGATTTTTTTTTCTAGAATATCTACTTTTAGAAATGAGAATTGGATTCTTATTTTAATTTGAGAAGTATGATCATTTTCTTTTCTTTTTTTTTTTTTTTTTTTTTTTTTTTTTGGGGGTTTTTTTTAT
>NW_006203545.1:430932-442790 GCF_000334495.1 Tupaia belangeri chinensis | reverse complement strand
GGATGGCCACGCCTCAATCCCTTCTCCTTCATTCTCCTCTCGGGATCCTGGGCATGCACGCACACACACTTGGCGTGAGTTTTAAGCCACCGGGTCCGGGATGCGAACCGCTGTCAACTACATGGAAGTCCAGCGACATAGCCATTACACTAACTGCTGGTCCCATTTTCGTTTCTTATTAACTCTTTGAATACTTTAGAAAGTGAGACTTTACACGGCAGGTCCTATATCCTAGGGGGTAAGGGGATTGGACACCATGTGACTGACCACAGTTCAAATATCAGCCCCCGTGGCTTGGAAAACATACCAGGCACGTGTGCCCAACATTCCAACAGGATGGAGACATGGAGAGGAAGAGATTGCTGCGTGACCATGCCTCCCTGGGGAGGGGATGCTTTCCCTCTCTCTCACTCTCTGTCTGTCTGTCTCTGTCTCTCTCTGGTGAGTGCACACACCCTCTAGCAACTAAAAAAGAAACATGTAGACCTTACCAATTCTCGTAATTGAAATAGCACAACTTCTCAAACCATTAGAAGGATCTTATTTATGCTAAAGAGAAACAGGGCAAGCTATGACTGCTGAGGCACCCAGGCCTGCCACAGCGTGAAGCCTCATTCCAGCCGGGGCTGAGCAGAAGTTAGAGAGAGCGACCCCTGCACTTCTATTTCTTTAGATGGTTCATCAGGAAAGTAAGAGAACTTGATTCCATGGACTATAGAAGTGGGTTAGACTTAGACTTTTTCATTTCTCTCCGGTAAGTTCATAGTGGGATCACATTTGCTCTTGAGTGTTGGTGTCTTGGAGAATCACACCTTCACTTAATCTTACTGCAGAACCTCTGCTACGTACTACTTTATGTGACTGGACAAAATTTGGGGTAAATGAATTAGATTGATTAACACATGATTTTTAACCCATTTCAAAACTTTGGAGGCAAAACTCTGTATTGTCCACACAGGATCCCAAGACAATATTCAGAAGGGCAGTGGGAATGGGAGACTGCCCAAATGCAGTCGGTCACTTTTCTTGAGAGACGGTAGCTAAGTCTCCCTTTTGTTAATTTCCACATGTGTACAGGAGTGAAGCGGCGGGGTCTTTTTTCCTCTCCTGACTCTTACGAGGAGGCCTTTCCTTGAACACCCTCGGCCCTTCCACTGCCCGCGTTGCCTTGCTTCTCCTCGCCGAGGAGTAGGAGCCACCCTGTCTACGTGGACTTCCTCCTCCAGCACGCGGCACCTGAGTGGCACCAGAACACTTCTCAAGCTCTCTGTGCCACCCTCTCTCATGTTTGGAGAAATGCGAACACTTACGTGTCCGCTCTGTGAGCTACTGAGAGGATTAAATTAGATACCGCATGCGCAGAGGTTAGAACGTGCCTGCCACAGTAAGGGTGTGCATTAATGGCCATCTTGTCTGTCTTGATTCTCTTTAAATGCTACCTACTCAGACTTTAAAAGCCTGCTCTGTTGGGACCAGCAATTAGCATAATGGCTATGTCGCTGGACTCCCATGTAGTTGACCGTGGTTCGAGTCCCGGACCTGGTGGCTTATAATCACACTGGGCACGTCTGCGTGCATGCCCAAGATCGTGAGAGGAGAATGGGAGGAGAAGGGATTGCGGCGTGGCCATCCCCCTTGGGGGGGTGGTTTCTCGCTTTCTGTCTGTCTGTCTGTCTTCCTGGTGAGCACTATAGCAAAAACCTCTCCAAAAAGAACGAAAGAAAGAGAAAAAAGCCTGCTCTGTTCATCAGAAGAGACAATGGAAATTAGAAAAACTAATTTTTTAATTGCGAAGGGCCCATGCTTTTGCTGAAGAGAAATGGAGAGACAGAGAGGGAGAAAGCACCCCTCAATGAGGTATGTTCATGCCATAATGCCTCCTCCATCTCTCCATCCTGTGGGGATTTTGGACACACATGCACCTGACATGGATTTCGAGTCTTCAGGACTGGTTCTCAAACCACTGCCAGTCATGTAGAATTTGACTCCCTTAACCACTAGGCCATGAGGCCAGCTCAAGAAACTCATTTTTCCCCCTGTTTTTATGTATCACTTTTTTAAAAGCAATGTTCTTAGTATAAGGTCCCTTTGATCATGGTCTGAGTCGTGTAAGTGGGCAGTAATGCCCTGCAAGCAGGAAATTCCAGGAGTATTGATACCCGGTGCAACGACCTTTCCCTCCATTGCTCGTCTAAGCCATCTGAGAGGAAAAGTTGGAGGGAGGTCTCTAGATTCGGGGAGATGAAAGCATGTATGACATAAGTCACCTGGAGCATGCCGGAGGACCGAGTTAGGAAACTCTAGTAGGTTTCCAGGGAGCATTAAAGGCTCACCTGAGGTCTGTGCCACTAGTAGAAGATGGTCAAGAGGCTCAGAGGTGGTTAAGAGTTGCCCTTCCCCAGGACAGGTTTGACGTGCAGGTGCGATGCGTCTGCTGACCACTGGCAGGACAAAGGCTGGTCTACAGTTCCTGGTGAGATGTCCGTAAGATCCTCACCTTATCCTGGCGGGATCCCCACAGCTCCCTTCTGAGCCTCCCCAATCAAAAATCAGCAAAAGGAAACTACTAACATATGAAAACATTGCATCATGGCCAAGTAAGGTTAGCTTCATGAACGTTATCCAAAAGTCCTTCACATAATTCACTACATCAACAAGTTTGGGGGAAAATGCATGTGATCACACCAATAGGCGTTGAACAGACTTGTAATAATTTTTCAGAACTCCCAATGAAAATTATAATCAAATTAAAGTAGAAGAAAATTATTTAGAGATGATTCAAATTAAAGTAGAAGAAAATTATTTAGATATAATGAAGAGTTTACCAAGGTCAACAATTATTACCATGGAGATCCTAAAACCATTTCAGTTACGTTCAGGAACCTTTCAGGCATATTCACCATTACAATTGTTATTTAATATTGCCAAAGAGTTTCTAGCAAATGCAGTAATGAAATAACATCAAATAACATGATAAAAGATACAAAAGACAAGAATTAAGACTCTGTGGATGATTTGTTTTAAGTTACGTATTTTATGAAAGTGAGAGAGACACAGAGAGAGAGAGAGAGACAGAGAAAGAGAGAAGGCCTTGAAAGGGCCTCCTTGTGCCCAGTGCCCTCGCCCCCACCTCCCGCCAGTCAGAGCATCGAGTGGACATGCCCAGCTTATTTCGGGCCGACTTGTGAGTCAGTCCTGTATGAAGCCATGCAGCACCTGGCTTTGCAGAGCAGTATGAGTGATGCAGCCCGGGAAGACTGGATTTTTATGTATACAGAAACACAGAACTCATGTTACAAATAACCAGAATATGGGACCAGCAGGTGGCATAATGGTTACATCACTGAACTCCCACTTGGTTGACTGCAGTTGGAGCTCCAGATCTGATGGCTTAAAACGCATGCCTGGAACATGTGCACGTGTGTCCAAGATCCTGAGAGGAGAATGCAGGAGGGATTGCAGTGGCCATTCCCCCAGGGGGCAGTTCTCATTTTCTGTGTCTCTGTATCTCTCTGTCTCTATGGTGAGTGCATGCGCCCTATAGCCAGAATCTCCCTAAATAAATAAATAAATAAATAAAAATTAACAGAATAAATAAGACGATAGAGGCGTGAGGATATTTGTTATTAATAAACATAAAAGTTGGTCATTAAATATTGTTTCTAATTTAGCAATGACTTTCTAAAAGAAGGAAGCCAACATTTTTCACTCATATTAGCTACAGGAATTATAAAACGCACATGGATGACTTCAGTGGTAGAAGTATCGGGTCCACATGTATAAAATATTATTGAAGGTCATAAACCACAATGAGTCCATTAAAGCCCTGTCATATTCTTGAACATGAATTCTTAATATTGTTAATATGCTAGTAGTTCAAAAATTCATGAGTAATGTTAATGTCATTCTAATGAAATCCCAAGAGAGCTGGACTTCTAGGGAAGGAAACCGTGCCGTTTGGCAGGAACTGGCACAAAAAAGACTTTCCCAGTAGTTCATATGAATAAATACCCAAGGAATCACCAGAAAAAAAAAAAAAACTGAGGGGGGTAGGTTTTTGCTATCGGGTGTGTGCACTTGCCAGAAAGACAAATAGCGAGACAGGGATCTTAGGTACGCACACACACATGTGCCCGGTGTGAGTTTAAGCCACCGGGCCCGGGACTTGAACTCCGGTCGACTACATGGGAGTCCAGTGCCATCTGCTGGTCCCAGATACCTTTTAAAAGATAAATGAGTAAATAGAGACTTCCTTGTCAGATATCACAACATGCTATAAATCCCCTGTGTTTAAATCAACATATCATAGGCAATGAAATGGGAAAACAAAACAGTGAAACAAACTAAAGAATCCGGAAATAAATCCTGATATATGGGAAAACCCTGCATCTGAAAACGATTTAATAAATGCTAGCACTGAGGGGCCAGCAGGTGGCACAGTGGTTAAGGTGCAGGCTGATCACGGTTCAAGTCCTGGACCTGGTATCTGGCTTCACCTTCTCTCTCTTGATCTCTCTCGCTGGTGAGCACACATACCTTGTATGTAGCAAATTAAAAAAAATTAATTAATAACAACAATGATGATAAGTAAAATTATATAAATAATTCATAAAAAGTGCTTGCAATCAGCATCAGCACCTTCCCAGCCATCCTGGACACGGCTATGTGGTCATGATCATCGTCACCATCACACTTTCCCAGGACGTAGTGCCTGGCGTGGCTAAACTCGCACTCAGTCTTGCTCGAAAGGGACTGATACCAGAGGGACACATCACTCAGTGATGACATCGTATAAGAAAAGCGAGTTTGCAGAGCTACGTGGAAGCGCTTGGCCAGTTGTGACATCTTCGTATGTAAGTGAGATGACGCATATGAACACTCGCTGGGGACAATAAAACACTGTATCCGTGTTGTTTGGACATTCATGCCAGTTTGAGTTCCTGCAGGGTCACAGGAATATGAAACGGTGATTTGTAGTATGTCACACGCGTGTTGGCAAACGTGCTACGTCACTGTTCTGTCTGTAGGAATAAGCCACCAATTTTGCACTTCTCTGTGTTCAGCCAAGCTTCTGGGGGCGGGCTATCAGGGAAGAAGCATTATTAACATTCTCAAGAAAACCAAATTTTGAGACTAGCAGTTGGCGTAATGGTATGTCACTGGACTCCCATGCAATCGACCGCAGTTCGAGTCCCGGACCTGGAGGCTTAAACTGACCCCAAGTGCATGGGTGCGTGGGTGCGTGCCCAAGATCCTGAAAGGAGAATAGAGGAGAAGGGATTGCGGCGTGACCATCCCTGGGGGGTGATTTCTCGCTTTCTGTCTCTATGTCTGTCTCTGTCGGAAAGCAAATGGCCCCAAAAAAAAAACCCCCCAAAAAAAAAAAAAAAAAAAAAAAAAAAAAGTAAACCAAATCTTTTCTGGCCAACATCATGGACATTCAGTCAGTGCCCATGAGAAATCTCCTGAGAGGAAATTCACATTCTGACATTCAACCTCGGGGACCATACACACTCAGAAAGTGAGGTTTGCTTTTGTTATCTTTTTAGGTTCTCCCTCCCATGGGGCATGTGCACTCACCAGAGACAGAGACAGTGAGAGAGAAAGTGAGAAATCACCCCACAGTGGGGATGGCCATTCCTCAATCCCTTCTCCTTCATTCTCCTGGGATTTGGGGCCCACATGTACACACACCCAGTGTGATTTTTCAGCTGCCAGACCTGGGACTCTAACCGCAGTCTGCCATGTGGGAGTCCAGCTCCCAAACCACCACGCCACCTGCTGGCTCCAAAGAGTGAGCCTGTAGCCTGGATGATTCGCCGTGGGCCTGTTACAAACCACCACGTTCACCATGCCTTTTCTCGAGGCCACGAGACAGCGGAATATACTTCACTTCTGATCATGGATTCCCATCAGTGACTTTTTAGAAACCCGAAAACATTTTTTATAGGTTACATTGATCTTTCTCTTGTTTCGATGGTCCAAAGTGTTGAGAAGCCATTATATGGTCTAATTTACTTTGCCCACTGTTCCATTTCTTCAGAAGTTGGAGAACCAGATCCATTATTTTGTGTGTTAATGGACAAGCTCTGTCCCAGTGGTAGAGTGGGCAGTGAGGAGAAGTTTCCAGCTATGTCGCACTGTCTCTAAAGGGTATGCGTCCTTTAGGTGTGTAACGCAGCATGCTTCTGAGTGGCACGGAGCCCTCTCATCCTGTTTCGTCTCATCTCCACCATGCCCAGGGATTTCAGGGGTCCATCAGTTAGGAGCCTGCATGTCGTCCTACAGGGGAAACTCTGAGCTGCCAGGAACAGTGTCACGTCCTCCCCCTTCTGCTGTGGGAGTGCCCTGTGTCTATGGCTGACGGTATAGATCAAGTCAGGGGAAAGTCTGTCTTATTCCAAACCTTGACCCAGACATTAATTATACCTATCCTGCACACACACGCACGTACACACATGTACACACACAGACACACACATTTTTCTTTTATTCCATACCTCTGAGACTGATTTTGATCTCCAAAACCTACAGGAATTGGATATATGATCACTGAGGTCCTACTACCTGTCAGGTACACAACCTGTACATGTGTTGTTTCGCTTCATCTGTTCTAACGCTTCCGACCACTTAACCGAGGATAAAGGGACACGGTCAGAGGGTTTTACATGCCTACTCTCAAAAATCCAGCTACGATTAAGTCTCCGTTTTCTTTTTCAGTTTCATAAAAATGGGATCACAGACTGAGCTGAAACCTTTAAAAACGTAGTGCTCTTTTGAAACTTAGGAATAGTAACCACAGCTAGTGTATTAGAGATCACTGTGCTGTGGAGAAGTTGAGCATATTTCACACGACACTTTGTTTAATTGGTTATGGAGACTTAGTGGCAATGCCACCACAGAAAAAAACAATTAGGGACCAGCAGGTGGCATGGTGGTTAAAGGCGCTGGACACTCCCACGTGGCTGACCATGGTTCGAGTCCCAGACCTGGTGGCTTGCTTTCTCATTTCCCCTCTTTCTCTCTCTCTGTCAAATTAGAAATAAATGAATTAATAAATAAAAAAATTTTTAAAAAATAGAAAATAACAAAAAGTTTAAAAAATCTATAAATCTTATTTTCATGGCAAGAGAAGGGAATGATTCCTGAGGCAAATCTGTGAAATCTATAAATCTTATTTTCATGGCAAGAGATTCCTGAGGCAAATCTGTATGACTTTGTTGCTATTATTTGTTATTATTAGTACCATCATAATTATCAATGAGACCAATCTGGGTTATTAATGTACTAGTTGGTAGTGACAGAAATGTAATTGAATCTACTTAAATAACAAACTTTATTTGGCTTTGTATAACTGGCAAGTACAGAGATCGTTTTCAAGTAAGATTGAATCTAGACCTTGATTTGAAAACCGTCAGGAAGGCTTAGAAACTTTCTTCCCGTGTCTCAATTCTCTTTTTTTTTTTTTTTTTTTTTGGCTTCTTTCTCTCACTGTTTTTTGGGGAGGGAGAGATTTTTGCTATAAGGATCATGCGCTCACTAGAGAGACAGAGAGAAGCAGAAAGTGAGAAATCACCCCCTTGTGGGATGGCCACACCACAATCCCTTCTCTTCCATTCTCCTCTGGGGATTTTAGGTACATACGCACATGTGCCCTGTGTGAGTTCCAAGTCACCAGGTCCGGGACTCAAACTGTGTTCAGCTATGTGGGAGTCCAGCGACATAATCGCCATGCCATGTACTGGTCCCAGTTCTCTGCCTGACTTTACGGGCAGTAGTAAAGTTGTCTCCTTCCAATCAAGGCTTAGACTGTCCTGAGTCGTTCGCCCTCAGAAGCGCATTTCTCTCACGTGTCCACCTCGATCTCTACGTTTCTCTCGCGTGTCCACCTCGATCTCTACGGTATGGTCCCAGCGCGCTAACAGGGCACCCACAGTGTCCGGCCTCCTTCTGTAAAAGGTTTATCAGAACTGTTGTTGAGACCAAATGAAGGGATATAAATCCTGGACAGCAAAACTCGTGTTCCAAAAAGTATGAAAGATGCAGCACATTTGAGAAACAGGCATAAAGCTGTCACCTGTGTTTACGATGCGACTTTGACAGGGACTAGTACAAGGCTGAACCCTCAGATCGCCTCATTTTCTCCTCCAGAGGCCTGCGGTGTTTTTGTTTCCACGTGCAAAGTGCCTTGTAGATCGAACGGTGCAGGACACGCTCAGTCCATCTGGTGAGCTGTGTGCTGGAAGAGAGAGAGCAATGGGGGACGAAAGGCCACACAATTATCCCAAGTGAAAATGCTTCCTAGTTGGCTGGCCTCACAAGTGCATGTTGAATTCAGGGCTGAAATGCCCACACAGTTCCACTTCCAAGGTGTGCAAGGAAAAAAACTGTGTCGATATTTGGAGACTTTTACCAAGCCACCTGAGGGGGGGCACCTGCTGGAAAGTGCAATAGAGTTTAAAGAGATGGTAGGAGTTTAGTGAGAGAAACTGTGTCAAAGAAAGCCCTTTAGAGAGATCTGGTATCAGGAGAGATGGCAAATCAAAGTTCAGCATTCTCTCACTGAAAAGAGAACACAATCTAATTTAATATTCACAAAAAGATTGAGGAAAAACATACTGGGAAATTTCCAAAAGTGCAATGCTGAAATGTCATTGTTAAATCAGTTTCTGGTCTTAAAATAAACACATGAAAGAGATCTTTAAAAACAAATATGATAAGATTCAGTCTTCAATTCTATTGTCCTTTTTTCTTTTTAGGGCTTTTCTAAAGGCAGAATTAAACTTTCAGCATTCTCAATATATCTTTTATGTACTTCAAAAAGCAGAATAATATTTGTTCTATGCAATATTTTTCCAGGACTTCTTAATCACATCATAAAAACCCAATAGCATCATCACTTTAAAAAAAATGGCTTTGCTATTATATAACATTGGGGGACCTGCTGGTGGCGTGGCGGTTAGGGTGAGCAGGTCCCACATGGCTGTTTGCGCATTTCAAGTCCTGAATCCTGACCCCAGTGGCCTGAGGAATGCTCCGGGTGATGTGTGAGTGCCGAAACTCCCAAAGGGAGAGATGGAGGGGAAGGGATTGCAGCAAGACTGTGCCTAGGGGGGCATTTCTCTCTCTCTCTCTCTCTCTCTTTCTCTCTCTCTGTTCCTCTCTCTCTCCCTCTCTCTTTCTCCAGCAAGTGCATGTGCCAGCTAAATTTTTTTTTAATTTAGTATAAAATTTTCTATCAAAGAGATGCCTTCTGGCCCAGCCTCAGAGGCACAGGCTGTAGAGCACCGATCTGCCAAGCTGGAGGCCATACGGAGGACCAGGCTGTGGGTCCCTGGTCAGCCTGGGTGAGCCTGCTGTGCTCCTGGTGTACCTACAATCCTGGCTGCACGAGGCCCTGTCGAGAGGTCTCTGTCTCTCTCTTTCTGTTCTTCATAGAAGAAACAAAAAATAAATTCAAAAAGAAAAGCAGACCAAAAGCTGTATCTTCTTAAAAACTAGGACTTAAAGATGTACCTACATTCTCCAAAGGATGCCGAAGCCTCCACATTTATGGTTCTCAGAGAAATTTTGTGGCATATGTGGTAAATGATAAATACGTGGTATATACTTAAAATGCAAAAAATTAGCCACAGAACTGGATTTTAGCACACTGCCTAGCATATGTGCCTTGTTTTTCTTGCTCCGGAACAAGTGCCAGAATTCTGATAATGTAACTATTTCAAATATTTCAGCACATGATTTTAATGAGCAAACCCGTGGACCTGGTAACACTCAACTCTTCATCTCAAGTAATGGAGCTCTTAATATTCAGAATTGTTAAAACTTAGATTCCTGTCTTTTAAAGAGAGTGACATTTGTTATCACAATTTTAATAATAGCATCTTCTGTAATTTTTAACTGTTCTCAGGTTAACAGCTTTGTCATTTACAAAGCCCTATATCTACAAATCAAAAATAATCGTAACTCTTTATAGCCTTGGTATGAAGAAAAAATGGTACATCTTAAGCTTCTCAGTTGTCCTTGTGGGCCAGATTTCTTACTTCCTTTATTCCATAAAGATATATGAAATAACTATATCCCCAGCACAAATGGCTGCAAACATTCTTTCATTTCAGCTTTTTTTTTTTTTTGAGAGAGAGATTTTTGCTATAGGGTGTGTGCGCTCTCCAGAGAGACAGAGACAAAAAGTGAGAAATCACCTCCCAGGGTGACCACACGGGGGCGTAATCACATAGCAATCACTTCTCCTCTTGAAAGTCTGGACAAGCACGCGGGTGTGAGTTTTTTTAAGCTGCCGGGTGTGGGACTCAAACCAC
This sequence comes from Tupaia belangeri chinensis, assembly GCF_000334495.1. Classification (NCBI taxonomy): domain Eukaryota; kingdom Metazoa; phylum Chordata; class Mammalia; order Scandentia; family Tupaiidae; genus Tupaia; species Tupaia belangeri. The sequence continues at coordinate 432,471 of NW_006203545.1, read as the reverse complement.
AGTCAACAACATGGGAGTCCAGAGTCTTAACCACTACGCCACCTGCTGGTCCCACAAACACTTTTCCATATACTACATTGAGGGTGGTTGCAGAACAGGTGTAAAGGAAGAATGTTCAAACTAACCCACTTTCCTCTCCTGTCTTCCATGTTGGAAAAACCCTTTCAAAGAGATATCTTCTCTGATCTCCATTTTCTCCTCTAGGGTAGGACCATTGGTGACACTCTGCATTCCCTTTGGACCCAGAGACTATTATAACTTCCTACATGATTAGACCGAATGCATGTAATTATTTGTCCAAGATGTAAATTTTTACCTTTCCCCAGCTGGCTATGAAGGGTATCCATAGCATGTACTCACATTTTGATGTGTGTGTGCCAGACACAAGTGCATTCATTTGACACTCGGTTCCAGGATGTTGGGAGTATCCTGTCCCCTAGGAACAGGCGTAGTGCCCTATGTAAGTGTGGCCTGTGATACGAAGCCAAGACCCAATGAAACAAAAATGTTAAAATAAGGTGAATTTTTCCAAAGGGAAACATCCAAAGTTGTTGCTTTTGAGCTCTCCTGACACTTTCCCTAAGAATCTGCTTTGGTAATTGGCGTGGAGGAGATTCTGTACAGGAGCGCTTCCTGTGTAAGGGGTGTGGGCTCCTTAAGGCGGGTTTTCAGTGTGCGAACCCTAGTTCCCAGGATACCAGTGGCCATTCAGGTATCTGTTGCCCTAACATTAACTCAGAACCATCCTGGCACCATGACTACTTTTTTTTTTTTTTCTGGAGAGGTTTTCGCTATAGGGTGCATGCGCTCGCCAGACAGACAGAGAGAGACATAGAGACAGAAAGCGAGAAATCATCCCCCAGGGAGGATGGCCACACTGTAATCCCTTCTCCTCCATTCTCCTCTCGGGATCTTGGGCACGCACGCACACGTGCCCGGCATGAGTTTTAAGCAACCAGGTCCGGGACACGAACCGCGGTCGACTACGTGGGAGTCCAGCGACATAGCCATTACGCTAACTGCTGGTTCCCACCTTTTTTTTTTTTTAAATAGATTTTTTCATAGGGCATGTGTGCTTGCTGGAGAGACAGAGAGACAGAGACAGTGAGAGGGAAAGTGAGAAATCACCTCTCCCCCCCAGGGGGAATGGCCACACCACAAGTCCTTCTCATCCAATTTCTTCCCAGGATCTTGGGCATGCACACGCACCTGGAGTGATTTTCCAGTAGGTCCAGGACCAGAACCACAGTCGGTCATGTGGGAGTCCAGTGACGGCCGCACTACGCCACCTGCTGGCCTTGGCACCACAGTTCTTAAGTGAATAGGGTAGAAAGGCCTCTTGGAAATCACAGGCTGTAATGAAATAGCAGGCAGAAGTTGCTACGCGGTAACGGGCTGTCTGGGAGTTGGGGGCGCTCGTGTGAAAGCGCTGTGTCGTTCACTGCCGAGATGTTTATGAAGAAACAGCAGGAAGCACACTCGGTGCAGTCCGGGGTCATCTGCGTTAAAGTAACCGGAGCCCAGCCGCAGCGGGGTACA
>NW_006203545.1:415475-425630 GCF_000334495.1 Tupaia belangeri chinensis | reverse complement strand
TTATCAGAACTGTTGTTGAGACCAAATGAAGGGATATAAATCCTGGACAGCAAAACTCGTGTTCCAAAAAGTATGAAAGATGCAGCACATTTGAGAAACAGGCATAAAGCTGTCACCTGTGTTTACGATGCGACTTTGACAGGGACTAGTACAAGGCTGAACCCTCAGATCGCCTCATTTTCTCCTCCAGAGGCCTGCGGTGTTTTTGTTTCCACGTGCAAAGTGCCTTGTAGATCGAACGGTGCAGGACACGCTCAGTCCATCTGGTGAGCTGTGTGCTGGAAGAGAGAGAGCAATGGGGGACGAAAGGCCACACAATTATCCCAAGTGAAAATGCTTCCTAGTTGGCTGGCCTCACAAGTGCATGTTGAATTCAGGGCTGAAATGCCCACACAGTTCCACTTCCAAGGTGTGCAAGGAAAAAAACTGTGTCGATATTTGGAGACTTTTACCAAGCCACCTGAGGGGGGGCACCTGCTGGAAAGTGCAATAGAGTTTAAAGAGATGGTAGGAGTTTAGTGAGAGAAACTGTGTCAAAGAAAGCCCTTTAGAGAGATCTGGTATCAGGAGAGATGGCAAATCAAAGTTCAGCATTCTCTCACTGAAAAGAGAACACAATCTAATTTAATATTCACAAAAAGATTGAGGAAAAACATACTGGGAAATTTCCAAAAGTGCAATGCTGAAATGTCATTGTTAAATCAGTTTCTGGTCTTAAAATAAACACATGAAAGAGATCTTTAAAAACAAATATGATAAGATTCAGTCTTCAATTCTATTGTCCTTTTTTCTTTTTAGGGCTTTTCTAAAGGCAGAATTAAACTTTCAGCATTCTCAATATATCTTTTATGTACTTCAAAAAGCAGAATAATATTTGTTCTATGCAATATTTTTCCAGGACTTCTTAATCACATCATAAAAACCCAATAGCATCATCACTTTAAAAAAAATGGCTTTGCTATTATATAACATTGGGGGACCTGCTGGTGGCGTGGCGGTTAGGGTGAGCAGGTCCCACATGGCTGTTTGCGCATTTCAAGTCCTGAATCCTGACCCCAGTGGCCTGAGGAATGCTCCGGGTGATGTGTGAGTGCCGAAACTCCCAAAGGGAGAGATGGAGGGGAAGGGATTGCAGCAAGACTGTGCCTAGGGGGGCATTTCTCTCTCTCTCTCTCTCTCTCTCTCTCTCTCTCTCTCTCTCTCTCTTTCTCTCTCTCTGTTCCTCTCTCTCTCCCTCTCTCTTTCTCCAGCAAGTGCATGTGCCAGCTAAATTTTTTTTTAATTTAGTATAAAATTTTCTATCAAAGAGATGCCTTCTGGCCCAGCCTCAGAGGCACAGGCTGTAGAGCACCGATCTGCCAAGCTGGAGGCCATACGGAGGACCAGGCTGTGGGTCCCTGGTCAGCCTGGGTGAGCCTGCTGTGCTCCTGGGGTACCTACAATCCTGGCTGCACGAGGCCCTGTCGAGAGGTCTCTGTCTCTCTCTTTCTGTTCTTCATAGAAGAAACAAAAAATAAATTCAAAAAGAAAAGCAGACCAAAAGCTGTATCTTCTTAAAAACTAGGACTTAAAGATGTACCTACATTCTCCAAAGGATGCCGAAGCCTCCACATTTATGGTTCTCAGAGAAATTTTGTGGCATATGTGGTAAATGATAAATACGTGGTATATACTTAAAATGCAAAAAATTAGCCACAGAACTGGATTTTAGCACACTGCCTAGCATATGTGCCTTGTTTTTCTTGCTCCGGAACAAGTGCCAGAATTCTGATAATGTAACTATTTCAAATATTTCAGCACATGATTTTAATGAGCAAACCCGTGGACCTGGTAACACTCAACTCTTCATCTCAAGTAATGGAGCTCTTAATATTCAGAATTGTTAAAACTTAGATTCCTGTCTTTTAAAGAGAGTGACATTTGTTATCACAATTTTAATAATAGCATCTTCTGTAATTTTTAACTGTTCTCAGGTTAACAGCTTTGTCATTTACAAAGCCCTATATCTACAAATCAAAAATAATCGTAACTCTTTATAGCCTTGGTATGAAGAAAAAATGGTACATCTTAAGCTTCTCAGTTGTCCTTGTGGGCCAGATTTCTTACTTCCTTTATTCCATAAAGATATATGAAATAACTATATCCCCAGCACAAATGGCTGCAAACATTCTTTCATTTCAGCTTTTTTTTTTTTTTGAGAGAGAGATTTTTGCTATAGGGTGTGTGCGCTCTCCAGAGAGACAGAGACAAAAAGTGAGAAATCACCTCCCAGGGTGACCACACGGGGGCGTAATCACATAGCAATCACTTCTCCTCTTGAAAGTCTGGACAAGCACGCGGGTGTGAGTTTTTTTAAGCTGCCGGGTGTGGGACTCAAACCACAGTCAACAACATGGGAGTCCAGAGTCTTAACCACTACGCCACCTGCTGGTCCCACAAACACTTTTCCATATACTACATTGAGGGTGGTTGCAGAACAGGTGTAAAGGAAGAATGTTCAAACTAACCCACTTTCCTCTCCTGTCTTCCATGTTGGAAAAACCCTTTCAAAGAGATATCTTCTCTGATCTCCATTTTCTCCTCTAGGGTAGGACCATTGGTGACACTCTGCATTCCCTTTGGACCCAGAGACTATTATAACTTCCTACATGATTAGACCGAATGCATGTAATTATTTGTCCAAGATGTAAATTTTTACCTTTCCCCAGCTGGCTATGAAGGGTATCCATAGCATGTACTCACATTTTGATGTGTGTGTGCCAGACACAAGTGCATTCATTTGACACTCGGTTCCAGGATGTTGGGAGTATCCTGTCCCCTAGGAACAGGCGTAGTGCCCTATGTAAGTGTGGCCTGTGATACGAAGCCAAGACCCAATGAAACAAAAATGTTAAAATAAGGTGAATTTTTCCAAAGGGAAACATCCAAAGTTGTTGCTTTTGAGCTCTCCTGACACTTTCCCTAAGAATCTGCTTTGGTAATTGGCGTGGAGGAGATTCTGTACAGGAGCGCTTCCTGTGTAAGGGGTGTGGGCTCCTTAAGGCGGGTTTTCAGTGTGCGAACCCTAGTTCCCAGGATACCAGTGGCCATTCAGGTATCTGTTGCCCTAACATTAACTCAGAACCATCCTGGCACCATGACTACTTTTTTTTTTTTTTCTGGAGAGGTTTTCGCTATAGGGTGCATGCGCTCGCCAGACAGACAGAGAGAGACATAGAGACAGAAAGCGAGAAATCATCCCCCAGGGAGGATGGCCACACTGTAATCCCTTCTCCTCCATTCTCCTCTCGGGATCTTGGGCACGCACGCACACGTGCCCGGCATGAGTTTTAAGCAACCAGGTCCGGGACACGAACCGCGGTCGACTACGTGGGAGTCCAGCGACATAGCCATTACGCTAACTGCTGGTTCCCACCTTTTTTTTTTTTTAAATAGATTTTTTCATAGGGCATGTGTGCTTGCTGGAGAGACAGAGAGACAGAGACAGTGAGAGGGAAAGTGAGAAATCACCTCGCCCCCCCAGGGGGAATGGCCACACCACAAGTCCTTCTCATCCAATTTCTTCCCAGGATCTTGGGCATGCACACGCACCTGGAGTGATTTTCCAGTAGGTCCAGGACCAGAACCACAGTCGGTCATGTGGGAGTCCAGTGACGGCCGCACTACGCCACCTGCTGGCCTTGGCACCACAGTTCTTAAGTGAATAGGGTAGAAAGGCCTCTTGGAAATCACAGGCTGTAATGAAATAGCAGGCAGAAGTTGCTACGCGGTAACGGGCTGTCTGGGAGTTGGGGGCGCTCGTGTGAAAGCGCTGTGTCGTTCACTGCCGAGATGTTTATGAAGAAACAGCAGGAAGCACACTCGGTGCAGTCCGGGGTCATCTGCGTTAAAGTAACCGGAGCCCAGCCGCAGTGGGGTACACGGTCAAGAGGCTGCCCCCTGCGGGCTGGGGTCACGTGGGAGGGCCCCAGTCCCTGTCCAACCCAAAGGCCAGGCACAGGACCTGAGCCTGTAATCCCAGCAACCAGCAACTCAGGAACGCTGAGGCAGGCGATCGTGACTTGGGAACTTACATTAAAACACATTCACGTGACACATAATCAAGTTAAACTGAGAGGTCATCATGAAATCTTAGAATGAGCAAACTATCTACAGTCTTTCCAAAAAATGCAAACTGTAACCTCAATTTTTTTATAGGGGGGAGAGAAGATTTTGCTATAGGGCGCGTGCGCTCGCCAGACAGAGAGCGACATAGAGACAGAAAGTGAGAAATCACCCCCCAGAGCAGATGGTCACGCTGCAATCCCCTCTCCTCCATTCTCCTCTCAGGATCTTGGGCATGCACGCACACACGCCCGACGTGAGTTTAAGCCACCGGGCCCGGCACTCAAACCGTGGTCAACTACATGGGAGTCCAGCAACATAGCCATTATGCTAGCTGCTGGTCCCTGTGACCTCAATTTTAATCAACTTTTTTATAAACATGTCAGTGGTAACTGAGACAAGTTTGATGGCTTCGTGCAGCCTATTATGATTATTAGAAGAAATGATTTCGGGAGAGCAGTAGGATAATTTGGTAGCCAAGTCTACCTTCAGGATCTTACAGAAGAGGACCCAGATTTACCAGGTTTTTAAGAGTCCAGTGGAAATCCCAGTCTTGTTTTCTAGGCCAAACTGCGTGCATGGACTTCAGTGGCCTGACCACATCGTACTGTGCCCACAGTGGAGTCCAGGCCCCTGAACCCAGGCAGCCTCCGACCTGGCACAACCTGGGAGAGCTTTTCTGTGTTACCATGTTTCCTTTGCCGTGACACCGTGACTTCAGGATCCAGTTTCTCCCGTGGCTCACGGTTCACCGTGGGCAATAATCTAGCAAGAGGCGTGCAGGATAACTCGGCTCTCCTTGGGGAGCGTAACTGGCAGCTGGCCGCAGAAACATCCCCATTCTGTGAGAGCAATGAGTTTCATCCTTATTACCGGTTATCAACATTACTGGAATGTGACATTTTAACCTACTGGGACAGAAGGTTCCAGCCATCCAGGAACGCGAAGCGCAGAGGAGGACAGGCTTCCACCAGGCGCTCTGGCTAGCTGGTCTCTTGAGCTTCCTCTGCTGCCACTCGCGCTCCCTTTGTGACAGGACGATGTGTAATCAAAAATCTGTGCTGGCTGCAGTGTCTGAGCAAGATGACACCGGGGGCAGTATCAAGTCCCCACTCCGTGGGAGCCGACAGGGACAACAGCAGCCATCTGACCCTTTCGGAACCTTGTTCTCCAGGCCCTACGTCTCCAGTCTCTGATGGAGAGTCAGAGCAGACCCGCCGAGCATGTTTTTGCCCAATAAAATGCCATGTGTTTGCAGAACATCTTGTTTTCCTCTTATTCATATTTTGACTTGGCATTTTTAGCAGTTGGATGAAAAAAAAAAAAAAAAGCCACAGTCAGATTTGTCTGCAACAGACAGTGTAATTAAATTGGAGGGGAGGGACAGATGCACGAGGCCGCTGAACTGCTCATAATCCGGAACATGGCAGCTTCGGTTCGGAAGATCTGGCAAGATGGTGCCGACAGTTTCTGCTCACTGAACGCGCTGAAGTCTGTAATTATGTTACGTTCTCTTATTTTAATTCCACTCTCACGTAGATTGCTGATGCATCTGAAAAGAGCCCAGAAGACCATTCTCTGGGCCGCGGTAACACAACGATACACACTCGGTTCGTAAATGCTGTCATTCTTCTGCCTCAGGTTTGTCAACATTAAAATATTAATTTTTCAAAATAAATATTTATGCCTAGAATTCTTTTTTTTTTTTTCATCTGTGAAGTTTTTTCTCTACCTGATTCAAGTCTACAGACGTCTTTGGATGCTTAGAAATGAAGAGCCCTGACCGCTGTTGGTAATATCACAAACCCACAGCAATCTTCACAAACATGGACTCCAACGCACAGAAGCCCCAGCCGTGTCTCTAGCGCCAGCTTCCCTCTGCCAAGCTGTTTCACACCCTGGTTCCAGAACGCCATCATTCTTGCAGATTGCTGTGGCCCGCCGTGTCCTTACTGTGGAACGGTTCGCGCATCTTACACTGACCTCTGCCTGGCTTATCCCAGCCCCCCACAAAAGGCAGAAAGCGTGCGGGCATCCCCACCCTCCTGTGAAGAGTGGGCTTAGGGACTCGGAGGTCACATGTGTCTCACGCAAAATCAGTTTTCAGGACAATGTGCAGCGTTCATTCCCCACTTAAATGTAAACGATGTCAGGAAAAAGCATCATAAACAATTTAACTGGAGAGCTGATGAAAAGAATCCCAACTAAAATAAACTCCAGAATGTGCCAAGCTCTTCAGAGGAAAACCTGACATCTACGTCTGTTTCAGCCTTAAAAAAAAAAAAAAAAAAGAGGTAAAAAACGCCAGCAATGGCAAAGACAAGAAAATGTGATCTGTGAACAAGAGAGGAAACAGTCAACGGCAGCAGACAGGGGGATGGCCCGGATGAGCTGTAAATTCAACGCGATAAAAATGCAGAAGTTGTAGAGAGTACCACACACATGAAGCAATAGGAAATTTCAGTACAAATATGGAATTTTTTTTTCTTTTCTTTTTTTTTTTTTTTTTGGAGAGGTTTGTTTGTTTTTGGGCGTGTGTACTTGCTAGACAGACAGAGAGAGACAGAGAGACGGAAAGCGAGAAATCCCCCCCCAGGAGGGATGGCCACACCACAATCCCTTCTCCTCCATTCTCCTCTCAGGATCTTGGGCATGCATGCACACGCGCCTGGCATGAGTTTTTAAGCCACGGGTCCGGGACGGAAACCATGGTCAACTACATGGGAGTCCAGCGACATAGCCATTACGCTAACTGCTGGTCCCTAACACGGAATTTCTTTTTAAAGAAATGTTTTTGCTTTAGGGTGCGTGTACTCACTGGAGAGACAGAGAGAGACCGAAAGTGAGAAATCACCCCCCTAATGTCCCTTCTCCTCCACTCTCCTTTCAGGATTTTGGGCATGCATGCACATGTGCCAGGCAGGAGTTTCAAACCAGTGGATCTGGAACTCGAACTGGCCACATGGGAGTCTAGCACCTCAATCACCATGCCACTTGCTGGCCCCAAACAAGGAGTCTATTTTAAAAAGGAAATGCTAGATAGGATACATATGTCAAAAACTTAAGAATGGGGCCAGCAATGGTGTAGTGGTTACATTACTGAACTCCCACATGGCTGACCATGGTTTGAGTCCCGGATCCAGTGGCTTGAAGCTCATATTGGGCACATGTGCATGTGTGCCCCAAATCCTAAAAGGAAAGTGGAGGAGAAAGGATTGCAGCATGGCCATCCCTCTCTGGGGTGTGATTATATTTTTACTTCCTCTCTTTCTCTCTCTCTCTCTCTGGCAAAGGCATTCACCCTATAGCAAAAACCTCTAAAGAAACAAACAAACAAACAAAAAACCCTTAAGAATAAATCTTTTCTTTGGAGAGGTTTTTGCTATAGGGTGAATGCCTTTGCCAGAGAGAGAGAGAGAGAAAGAGAGGAAGTAAAAATATAATCACACCCCAGAGAGGGATGGTCATGCTGCAATCCCTTCTCCTCCATTCTCCTCTCGGGATCTTGGGCACGCATGCACATGCGCCTGGCATGAGTTTAAGCCAGCAGGTCCGGGACTTGAACCACGGTTGACTACAGGGGAGTTCAGTGATATAGCCATTACGCTAACTGCCGGTCCCAAGAGTAAATCTTACACTACTTAAATGTAGCTTTATCAAACAGTACAAAATATATCCCAAATTAACAAAGGGAAAATCACACATATTGGCATGATTTATGTTTAATAGTTATTCAAAGAAAATAAATGTGAGGGGATAGAACCATCTGATGCCTAGTTAAAGATGAAAACTTTAAAATAAGCAGGACCCTCCACCCATTTCTGAAATTACATTTTTCAGTGATTTTTTTTTTTTAAAAAAGAGAAAGCCAAATAATAAAGACAGAAACATGTTAGGAGTGGAAGCCATACATAAAGTAGTCACTGATTTGATAGATCCAGTAAAACTGAGTCCTCATGGAGTAATGGAGAACCTTGAGACTCAACTGACCTAACAGACACCAAAGAACAAAGGACTCAGGAACAACTCAGGGCAACGTCAGCTACATGTGGGGGGGGCAGCAGGCAGCATGGTGGTTAAGGTGCTGGACTCCCACGTGACTGATCATGGTTCAAGTCCTGGACACAACAGCTTCAAAATCACACCAGGCACGTGTGCGTGCATGCCCAAAATCCTGACAGGAGACTGGAGGAGGAGGGATTGCAGCATGGCCATACCCCCTGGGGAATGATTTCTCACATTCCCTCTCTCTGTCTCTCTTCATCAAGCACACAAACCCTATGGCAAAAAATAATTCTAATTAAAATAAATAAGTAAGAAATTAAGAACAGAAAGGCAGGGTTGAGATCAGTCGGCAGCCTGGACGGATCTCAGACCTCCTCTCTCTACATCACTAAGGATCTGCTTCCTCCCCCACTCACACCAACCAGGCAGATGGATGGCGGCGTATGAATAGGAAGGAGGGAATTAGCATATCTCTGATGGAAGTCGAAAGGCAGAATACTGTTCTAAAAACAAGAAAACTGAAGGAAAATTTAGACACTAAGCACCTCATCCCACCAGGATTCCAGAACTGGAAATACATCCTCTAGGACACATGGAAGGGTTTCCCAGGAAGCCTGTGCAGGGCGATAACTCTAAAGGCCGTGACGCCAAGGCTTTGCCAAGTGAGTGGTACTGCTAGATTAGTTTAGATGAATCCATAATTCCTTATGCTCGGAGCACACAAGCAGGCCTTTTTTAAGTTTTATTATAATTTCATTCAAGACAGAGAAAGAGCAGGACTCTCATCAAGGTCTGGTCACACACGGTCCTCTTCCTCCAGCCTCCAGCTCGTCGGACCTTGGGCGCACACGAGCCCGCTGGAACGTTTCAGGTGAACCAGGCTGGGGACCCAAGGTTGGCCATGCAGCTTCCGACACGGCAGTCCAGTCTCAGACATCGCCTAGGCTGGGCCCCGAGCAGATTGTCCATGCCTCTCCTTTAAATATGAACCCACATCAAAGGTGAACAGGTCAATAGAGTATGTCTCTATTATGAGAGACGAAGTCAAGACAGAAACAAGTGACAGAGAAAAGAGGTCACAAAAATAATAATAATAAGATTTCCCTCCCCCCTTGACACAAAAAAATCCTTAATGAGTATTTTTAGAGAAATAAGAGGAATAAAAACATACTGAGGGTCAGCAGACGGCGTGACAGTTACATCGCTGCACTCTCACGTGGCTGACATGGTTCAAGTCCCGGACCCAGTGATGTGAAACTCACTCCGGGCGCGTGTGCGTGCATGCCCAAAATCACGAGAGAATGGAGGAGAAGGGATTGCGGCGTGGCCACACCCCCTGGGGGTGATTTCTCACTTTCCCTCTCACTGTCTCTATCTGTCTCTCTCTCTCTCCAGCAAGTGCATGTACCCTATGCCAGAAACCTCTAAAAATATACATATATACTGAAAAAAGGAACATTTCAGAGAACACAGATATGAGTCCTTGTAAATTCAAAGTCTAATATAGAAAGTAACAATTTAACAGGATGTATGGAAAATAAGGTTGAGGAAACTCTAGAGTAGAACAATGAAGTAAAAAGTAGGAAAGAGAGTAAAAAGGCAGCAGCACATTGAAGGACCAAGCTAAGCTTCTTAACGTCCAATTAACCTGAGCTTCTAAAACAGGCGACAGAGACACGGGGAAGGAAGAAGAATGAGAAGACAGAGCCAACAGAGGAAACGTTCCAGAAATAAGTCCTACGATTCCGCTTTGAAACGACTCGCCTGGCGTCCAGTGCGACGGATGAAAACAGTCCCACACAGTAGGACTGACCCTCACGGTCACGCAAGGTGCCAAGTGTGAACAACAGTGTGAACGAACCTCTTGGTGCCTTCTGGAACGGCGTCCGGTCTTTTCTGCAGTGCACTCACCCTTGTCGATAATTTACACTACTTTGGGAGATTACTTGCTCAATTTTTAAAGCATTACTTATTTAATATTTTTTTTTCAATTTGCCACAGGGCATATGTGTTCACCAGAGAGAGAGAGAGAGAGAGAGAGAGAGG
>NW_006203545.1:402556-415444 GCF_000334495.1 Tupaia belangeri chinensis | reverse complement strand
AGCAAACCACCAGGTCTGCGACTTGAACTGCGGTCGGTCATGTGGGAGTCCAGTGCCTTAACCACCATGTCACTTGCTGGCCCCTATTTTGTGATATTTGAGAGAACAGGGTGAAGGAAAGAGTCCACGAAATTTCGGAGGTGGAGCGAGGTGACAGAAGCTTCTTCAGACAAAGATATGGGACTTTTTAACAATACGGAACACTAGAACAGCGGAGAAAAGCCTTTTCGTTTTTAAAGCCTAAATTTTTTGGAATTCTATAAGAAGTCAAATAATTAAGTATGAGGGGAACCAGCAGTTAGCATAATGGCTATGTTGCTGGATTCCTACGTAGTCGACTGCGGTTCGCGTCCCGGACCCGGTGGCTTAGAATTCACGCTGGGCACGTGTGCGTGCATGCCCATGATCCCAAGAGGAGAATGGAGGAGAAGGGATTGTGGCGTGGCCATCCCCCCAGGAGGTGATTTCTCGCTTTCTGTCTCTCTGTCTCTCTCTGTCTATCTGGCGAGTGCATGCACCCTATAGCAAAAACCCTCTCAAAAAAAAAAGAAAAAAGAAAGAAAGAAAGAAAATGATGTCTGGTAAGTAAATTAATAATATCCTCTCCAAAACAAAATCAAGAGGAGTAGACAGAGAAGGAAGAGAAATACTGAAGGGACCGGAATGGCAAGCGGTCAGCTCTGTGAAGCCAGACACGTGGAGAGGGATTGGAGTGCTAGTTGTTCCAAGTCTTGGGTTATTTTTTCTTTTTTTTTTAATCCAAAAATTATGTACACCCAGACTTCACACAGCACATGGGTCTTCTAATGAGTTGTTTTTGCATCACTGGTGTTAGTAGGAATGGTGGCCATAAAAGTGTGTATTTCGCCACGGACCACTTCCCTGACCAGCATCTGTGTCTGCCGCTGAAAGCTGTCCTCATGGCTAACTCTCACCAGCACCGAGCCCGGGGGTGGGCACTGTCTCCCCAACCACATCAACCTGTGGGCTCTCTTGGACAACGGACTGTCAGGAGCCACGACGTTGCTACTTGAAAGGATGTTGTCACCCTCTCCCAGGAACTCCCCAGGGCTTCGAATTCTGTCATCGGTGCCTGGCAGTGGAGTTCTGTGTCCCACATCTTTGGAATGCTGCGGGGGCTGCAGCGGGACTGTCTGCATTCAAACGTCGGGTCCCAAACTCACCACCTTCCTGACGTTAGACAGTTATTTAACCAAGCCTAGCCTTGCTTTATTGATTTATAAATTGAGATGAATAGTACTATCTACCTCCAAAGATTAAATGTCAAGTGAAATAATCCATGTAATGAGCTTATTGCAGTACCCAGCTTTTAGTAAGTTCCAGAAGTAGTGTTGGCTATTATTTTTATTATCTCCCAGGTCCGGGCTTACAGTTCTGTCCTTCTCCCTAAACGCCTCAGCTTCTCCGAAGCCCAAACTCCTCAGTTTCCGCGACTTCCAACGACCTAGTGGCTAGACACTTGGGCTTTCACGCAAATGGAACCAGAGGGGCAGTCTTCGGCTTTCCAAACATCCCTAAAACAAGGCACAAGTCAGGTTTGAGCAGCCAACTTGTGTTACACATGAAAAAACAATGGTGACAGCTCCTGTAATAATAATAAGAAATGTGATCATGATCAAAGCGGAAGCACACTAACAGCCCAGAGCTGCCCCTCTGGCTCTTTTTTTTTTTTTGAGAGGTTTTTGCTATAGGGTGCCTGTGCTCACCATAAAGACAGAGAGAGACATAGAGACAGAAAGCGAGAAATCACCCCCCGGGGGGATTGTCATGCCGCAATCCCTTCTCCTCCATTCTCCTCTCGGGATCTTGGGCACACACGCACACGCGCCCGGTGTGAGTTTAAGTCACTGGGTCCAGGACTCAAACCGTGGTCGGCTACATGGGAGTCCAGCGACATAGCCATTACACTAACTGCTGGTCCCACAAGTTTAAACCACTGGGTCCGGCACTCGAACCGTGGCCTATGACATGGGAGTCCAGTGACGTAGTCATTATGCCAACTTCTGGTGCCTGGCTCTTTATTTAGCTATATTTCAGCCCCATATACCACTCAGGAAAAAACCAAAGCCTAGAAAGGAAGTAAATCTATAAAGAAAATAATGAAAAGTGCTGTGCCAATCTAGAAAAAGAGACGGACATATGCAAGAGTTTAAGGATAAATCTGCGGGCCTCTAGCTAGAAAGAGAGCGCAGATCCAACAGAAAACTAAAATGTTCACTGCTAACCTCACAGTGGCTGCGACTGGACTGCCCTGCTCCCAAGTCCTGGGGGTCCCGCACAAGTAGAAAACACCTGTGTTTCTCTTCCCGTTGCATGTTACTCGCATTTTAACTAAAATAAGACACTGAGAATAGCAGCGCCGAACTGCTTAGAGGACAGGGGGCTGAAGCAGTGCTTATGTGTGTCCAGGGGCCTGAGGGGCCATTTTCGCGCCGAGATGCAGTTCCAATTCCGGATAATGTACCAGTAAAAGCCGCATTATGACATTTGAAACTTGAATGGAACTCGTTGGCGTAATTGCTTATACACTATGCTACTATACATTAATAAAAGTATTTATTTGGCAAAATAATGAGCAATGCTTTTTCCTTCTGGCTCACGGATTGGAAGCCAAAAACCAGACTGAGACATCGCTGAGAGGGTACTTAGACTACCTAGTACGCTTCTCCGTAGAGCGAACTCGCCAAAGCTGGCTGGGTGGCGTCTTCCGCTCCTGGACAGCTGCATTTTTGTGTGTTGAAATTCGTTTATGGACCAGTTTTATGGGTTTTTTTTTTTTTTGAGAACTTTTTGCTATATGGCACGTGTGCTTGCCAGACAGACAGAGAGAGACATAGAGACAGAAAGCGAGAAATCACCCCCCGGGAGGATGGTCACGCCACAATCCCTTCTCCTCCATTCTCCTCTCGGGATCTTGGGCACACACGCACACGCGCCCGGCATGTTTTAAGCCCCCGGGTCCGGGATGCGAACCGCGGTCAACTTCATGGGAGTCCAGTGACATAGTCATCACTCTAACTGCTGGTCCCAAGTTTTGACCTCAACTCTTCCCCTGACTGCTGATTCCTGAGGGTTTTACGTTGTATATTAACGTATTACTTCCTTGGTACAGATATGGAATTATCAGTCTGTGAGGGGTTCTGGAAAGGCCCCATGTAAAACAGCCTCACTAACCAGCTTTTTCCTTCTCTAGAAAGTACCCGAGGCTTTGAGCCTGGAGTCTCTCGGGTTTCAATCTGCTGTGGGAAAGTATTTCCCTTTCTCAAGGACAAAGCCTTATTTCATTGGCACAAGATCCTTAGGCTGCTTAAGTGAAGTCTTTGTCTTAATGCTGCCCCAGCCTGTCCCGCATCTGTGTGTAAGCCACCTGCTCCCAGGAGGGGCTGGAAGACAGGAAGGCGCCCAAACCCTGTGTCTGCAATCCCCAAACAAGGCCATACACGGAGGCTTCCTCTGAAGCCCTGCAAGGCTAGCATTAAAGCAGGATCGGCCAATGCCTAAGCTGCATATCCTGAGAAGAGGCTATGGTGCCGCGGAGTGCGGGTGGCAGGGCCCCACTGCCCCACTGCAGCCTGCATCCAGGCGGCCCGCCCTGAACCCAGAGCAGAGGGCGGGGGGCGTGACCTGCGCGGGAAGCTGGCAGGGCGTGGGCGGGAGTGTCCCGTGAGAGGACCCTGTCCAGGGTGCTGTTTCTTTCTCTCCTCTCAATGAGAAAAATAAACTTACCAAAAAAAAAGGGGGGGGGGGACGCCAGCAGGCGGTAAGGCTGCAAGGATCCCAGATGGGGGACTCACTTCAGGTCCTGGACCCTAGCGCTTGAAAATGCACCCAGTGTGGGCTAGCGGGCCCAAAATCGCAGGGGAGAAGGGAGAAGGGATTGCAGCGTGGCCATCCCCTCTGCACCTCCGGAGGTGATTCTCACCCCCTCCTCCCCTTTCTCTCTTTCTTCAGCAAGCACGCATATCCTGTGGCAAAACACACACACACACACACACACACACACACACACACACACATGTTTAGATTCCCAAGGTCATTTAAGAATAGAAGAGAAATTCCAGTCTTTTCCCACAGACCAAGAGCACTTGCAAAAAACAAAAACAAAAACAAAACAAAACAAAACAAAACAAAACAAAACAAAACAAAAAACAGAGATGCTCAACTTTGCTCCAGAGGAAAGCTCTCTCAGGTCAGGCCAGCCCCTACAGCTCAACACATTGCCCATGTTGTTACAGAGCTGCCCTGACCGGCGGGGACAGACTTTGGAGACACGGAATGTGGCGGTAGGTCTCAGGGGCCGCTCGCCATGGTTGGTACAAATCTCAGGTTCTAGAAAACTTTGAGAAGGCTAAATTATGATACGGTGGGAATCCCATCTTTACAGAGTTTCTTTTGGAAGTTGGATAATTACTCATCAGTCAGGCAACTGGAAAGATTCCCGGATGGGAAGGAAGAGTCAGATAACTTAGATACCGCTTTAATGAATAATTCCCTGGGGGTGGTATAAATCGGACCATTTTGAAACGGAATAAATAGCCACAGGAAATAGACTACTATATTTGATGAAGAGGTACAGTGGCTTTATTTAATGGCAAAGTTTCAAATGAGCGAGCAATCTAAAACATTACTAAAGCAGAATATAAATTCAACTTTTAAAGTAATCCCTACATACTAGAAGAGCAATGTTGAATTAAATGCCAAGTTTATAACTTAAATAACTGTAATAACTTAAGACTATTTAACCATGTATGTTTTTTAGCCTTTAATGTAGCAGGTTTCTTGTTAATAAGTTTTTATCTGATTTTTAAGATTTGTAACTCAGAATAATGAGCTCAAGGTAATGACCCTGTTGCAGTCCTCCAAAATGTTTCTAGGCAAAGCTGATTTAATTTTCATAGCACCAATAGCCACTTTCACTTAATTACATCTTCCACTTGACTTAATTTAAAGATCATGTGGAAATTTAAATTATAAAAGAAACACACCAATTAGGTATGCATATTTCAAAAACATAGGACATTCAGCTAAAGACGAATTTTTAAAAATCAGGGCCAGGGACCAGCAGCTGACGTAATGATTACATCACTGGATGTAGCCGTAGCTGACCACTGTTCAAGTCCCAGACCTGCAGTTGAACACTCACGGTGGGCACATGTGAGTGCCTGTCCGAAATCCCCAGAGGAACATGGAGGAGAAGGGATTGCGGTGTGGCCATCCCCCCTGGGGGGTGATTTCTTGCTCTCTGTCTCTCTGTCTCTCCAGCAAGCACATGCTCCCTATAGCAAAAATCTCTTAAAAAAAAAAAAAATCAGGGCCAGCCGGTAGCTGACGGTTAAGGCAGTTGGATCCCTTCGGCCGAGGTGTGCCGTTCACGTCTCAGACCTCGTAGCCTGAGAGACACTAGATGCGTGTGGCCTGCCTGAAATTCAGAGAGAGGGGAGAGATGGAGAGAAAGAATTGCGGCGTGAGCCTTGCCCCTGGGAGGGTGCTTTCTCACTTTCCCTCTCTCTCTCTCTGTGGCTCTCTCGCAAGCATACTTGCCCTCTGGCAAAAACTTTAAAATCAGAGTGTAATGTGTTATAACTCGAAAAAAAGTGAACTAAATAAATAAAGCCTTCCATTCAATAAACATGAATTGAATCAGATCCCACTTAGTCCCTCTGCGGACGCTTTCACGCAGTACAGGTTCTTTCTGCAGTGGGTTTCCTAGAAGGACGCAAGCAGAGAGCCCTCTTCCTCCCCGGCTGCCCTCTGTGCTCG
This sequence comes from Tupaia belangeri chinensis, assembly GCF_000334495.1. Taxonomy (NCBI): domain Eukaryota; kingdom Metazoa; phylum Chordata; class Mammalia; order Scandentia; family Tupaiidae; genus Tupaia; species Tupaia belangeri. The sequence continues at coordinate 409,663 of NW_006203545.1, read as the reverse complement.
CCATGCCTTCTCTGCTCCGTTCTCGGGGTAGTCGGCGCCCCTCAGGTTGGGCCTTTCCAGCCGTGTTCCAATTATCAGCTGCCTTTGTAGCCACAGCTGCCACAGGAGAGAGCCATAGCTGGTGGCTGAAACAACAGAGGCTCATTTTCCCACTGTTTTGGAGGCTGAAAATCCAACACCAATATGTCCACAGTGTGGGTTACTGGAAGGAGCCCTCCTCCGTGGCTGTGGGACACCGGCCTTCTGGGGTCACAGGGTTCTTCTCCGTGTCTGTGTCCCAAACGCTTCCTTTTAGAAGGACACCAGCCACTTGGGATGAAGGCCCACTCAGATTACTGAGATGGCTTTGCAAAATGTCCTCTCTCCAAACATAACCACACTCTGAGTTACTGGGGAGGGGGGGGACAAGGACTTCAACATATGACTCTTAGGGCGGTCATTTAGTCTATAAAACCTGCCGTTTGGGCCAGCTAGTGGCGTAGTGGTTAAGGAAGTGGATTCCACATGGCTAACTCTGAGTTTGAGTCCTTGACTGGGTGGCCTGAAAAACACACTGAGCGTGTGTGGGTGTGTGCCCCAAATCTTAAAAGGAGGGAGAAATAGAGAAGGGATTGGGGCATGACTATCTCCCAGGTAAGGTGCTCTCTCACTCTCCCTGTGTCTCTCTGTCTCTCTATGACAAGGGCACATAAACTTCTGGGGGAAAAAAAACTGCCAAATTTAATTTTATTTATTATGTTGTCACATGCCTAAGGTCTCTCAAAATGTTTCTCTCTTCTTAATTCATATTGCTTATTTTTGAATTTCTTATATTGTCATTTAACTTGCTTGAAGCTGTTTCTTAGCCGCCTCTACACTAAATCTCCCGAGAACAAGTGTATAACTCCTTAGCCTATCTGCATTGTGTACCACCACGTCTTTTATGAAAAGCGAATAAGTGAACGTTCAATAAATATCTATTGACTGCCTTTCCTGTGACTCCTAATGCTTTGGGATTTTCTGTTCTCTTCCTCACTATCTGGTAATTCGGCTTCTTAAGACAAATGTTCAACTCCAATAAAGACAGTCATTTATAAAGAAATATGCATAGTCATCCACTTTATAATACAAAGTGGTTTTCTGAAAACAAATCAATCAGCTTTTATCTGTTTTTCAAATCTGTATCTTCTCACATCATGACTTCTTTCTTTGTTTTAAAATTTTGATATACGATATGTACATTCGCTGGAGAGAAGTAGAGAGGGAAAGTGAGAACGCGTCTCTCGAGGGGGCATGGACACACCTCAATCCTTTCTCCTTCTCTTGAGATTTTGGACACTCACACACATGTGCCCAGCATGTTTTTCAAGCCGCTGAGTCTAGGACTCAAACCAAATCCCATGTGGGTTCCAGCTGCTGTAACTTAACCTCCACACCAGGGCCGGCCCTCATATCACAAGTTCTTCGCAATATTCACAGTTACATGCAAAGGGATTGCTCCACTTGGGCACCTCCTCACACTGCAGTTGAAATCTGTGGCCCAATATGGAACATAAAGCAATAACTAGAATACAGACGTAAGATACTGACCGTGTGGATTATGGGTTTCACTGCACATGTACATCTGGAAATATTTATGATTGTATTCTTCTTAAAAAAGATTTTGTCTTTCTTCTGGAATGGTATGAAGGCCCCAAATCACTTCCTGTCCACTCAGTGTTGTAAGTCAAGAAAGGGAATAATCAAGTTCAACTGTTCAACACATGATTTCGACATTAGGTCTGCTCTCCTTAGATTCCAAAATTCCCTGTCCTGTTCATTTAAATTTTTTTGACAACGTGTGGGTGCATTAAAGGAAAAAAAATTTATAACTATAATTTTATCCAGCATCTAAATTATATTTAGCAAAGAATTTTTTTTTTGAGAGGATTTTGCTATAGGGCACATGCACTCACCAGAAAGACAGAGAGAGACAGAGAGGCAGAAAGCGAGAAATCACCCCCCAGGGGGGATAGCCACGCCACAATCCCTTCTCCTCCATTCTCCTCTTGGGGTCTTGGGCATGCACACACATGGCATGAGTTTAAGCCACTGGGTCCGGGACTCACACCACGGTTGACTACATGGGAGTCCAGCGACACAGCCATTACGTCAACTGCTGGTCCCAGCAAAGAATTTATTTGTGTGGTCACCCAATGAAGCCCCAAATTCTTATTTTTAATATATTTTAATTGTGTGTTTCTGTGCATACATTTATTAATGACAAATAAGGTGGAAGAGGCAGAGGGATAATGTGAAAATTCAAAAGTAATATTAAGATTCTGGGAACCAGCAGTTAGCGTAATGGCTATGTCTCTGGACTCCCACGTAGTCGACCGCGGTTCGCATCCCGAACCCAGTGGCTTAAAACTCACGCCGGGGGCGTGTGTGTGCGTGTCCAAGATCCCGAGAGGAGAATGGAGGAGAAGGGATTGCGGCGTGACCATCCCCCCTGGGGGGTGATTTCTCGCTTTCTGTCTCTCTGTCTCTCTCTGTCTGTCTGGCGAGCGCACGCGCCCTATAGCAAAAACCTCTCCAAAAAAAACCCAAAAAACAAAAAAAAAACAAAAGTAATATTAAGATTCTCAAAACTTACTGTGTCCTCAGTATCCTGTCTTTGAAATCTAGAGAAAATTAAGCAGAGTTAATAAAGTGAGGAATCGATTTGTACTACTTCTTGGAGACTGGCAAGCATCTTATAATATGATGTGACTAATTTAGTTCCAACATTTTCCAAATTATGACTATTCTGACTACAGAGCACTTATGTTCAATGACTGACCAAATACACACATTGTCCTTTTTATTGGGCTGTATGTGCAATCGACTGAGGTCATTACGGTCATGATTTCTTGTTTCATCTTATTATCTAAATGTCATCATATAAAACACTTCTAAGATAATAGACCTTTGGGCAAGTAAATAGTGACGTGTGTGTAAAAAGACATCTCAAACTGGCAGCGGGATTTTTCTTACCTAAATATACTTTCTTTGGCTTGTACAGCTAAGATTTTTTAAAGACATGTCAATTGGGAACCAGCAGTTAGCATAATGGCTATGTCGCTGGACTCCCACGTAGTCGACCGTGGTTCGCGTCCCGGACCCGGTAGCTTAAAACTCACGCCAGGCACATGTGCGTGCGTGCCCAAGATCCTGAGAGGAGAATGGAGGAGAAGGGATTGCAGCGTGGCCATCCCCCCTGGGGGATGATTTCTCGCTTTCTATCTCTATGTCTCTCTCTGGCGAGCGCACACACTCTATAGCAAAAAAACCTCTCAAAAAAAAAATAAAAAGACATGTCAGTGTACAATACTCTTTAGAAGGTTCCAGATAAACTTCCGTATTTGTGGTTCTTGGAAATGATCTGACAAGGTCCACTTGCCTACTTGCTGAGAGCAGGAGGGCCTGAGCGGTCACTGTGCTGTGGAGGCACCACAGTCCCCACCACTCCCTATTGTTTTAGCCCTACACACTCATCCCGTGCCTGGCTAGGTGGGCATTTATACTCGCCACACTCTCTACGAGGGGACGTAAGGTAGAGAAGATTCAGAATTTGAAGAGTTGATTTAGGTTTGTGTTAAGTTCTTGGTGAGAATGTTGTGAGATTCATTGAACGCTGGAGATGAAGATTACAAAGAAAAGGTCTACATACCTATTCAAATTGTGAAAACTCCGCTTTCAAGAACGCAAACACGTAGAAAGAAGTAGGATGTATTTTTATAGAATGTTGTGGTACTAATTTAAGGTCCTTAAGTGTGTTTTGGCCACAAACACATTCAGGATCTTTCAGTATTAGGTACATGTTATTGATTTCTATGTTTTATAAACTGACGGTCTGTGGGGTTCATAATTTACTCTGGACTGGATGTGGTTAAATTACAATAATCAAGCCCATTACATTATTGAGCCATGAGACAATGCTGTGATTCGGGTGAAAACTGTATAGCTAAAGCAGTAAGTGACCCTGTGGGCCTTCGGATGAAGATTCCAGCTGGTACTGTCACGTGAGTAAGATTAAACTTGGAAATCCTCTTATTATTCATGTCTACTCATTTTTAAAACTTAAATAGAATCAGTTTTTTAGTATTAAATGTTTAAAGTATACAGTAAAGATTCAGTATGTAGGAAATTAGAAACAAACTAGATTTCTAAGAATGAGTTAAGGGAAAATGTCTCTGGATACTAGCATAAAATAAATGAGGAAATCTTTATATCTTAAAAAAAAAAAAAAGAATATTTGCAGATCACATCCTTAACAATCTGATTAATGTATACCAAAACAACAAATCCATTCAGTGAGGACAGCTATCGGTCCTTTCCCCACTGTCCTTCCAGGAATCTCATTGGAAGAACCAAGCTGTTCATGGAAATGCACTGACTTGTTTAAGAGGTTAAGCCAGTCAGCCGTGGGGGAAGAAATGTGGCTTAGGGAAACCCTACCTGAGGGAACGTTGTCCAGACCTCTGGAGAACAGTATGGCGAGCTGTTCAGGAAGAAAGCGCTGGCCTGCTCTTCACTGTTTATCCAGGAGACCGCACCTGTGGCTGGGGACACCTGGGGATTCTGAGCACACCTTCGCAGTTACATTTTCCTGTGGAGACGGTGCCAGACTGACTAGGGTGCCCAGCATCTGCAAGCCCACCCCACCTGCCCTGGTGTGATACGACTTGCCCTGTGTCAGTGGCCTAGGTGGATATGTCGGAAGGGTCACACCCTAGCCTCACTGACTTGGGGCCTGGCCATGTGGTCCTTCCCTGACAAGGAGATACTGAGTGGACATGATGTTGAGCATGTTCAAACAGAAGCTTTAGATGGTGTTTGAGGGGCTGGCTCGTGTTCTTCTGGGGGGAGGGTGGATGGCCCGGCGTCTCAGCCCATGTGGCCTGCTCTGACAGAGGACTGTGGGCTCGGGGGCTTGTGAGCACTGGAAAGGACTTCTCACAGCTCTGGAGGGTAGGAAGTTCAGACCCAAGTGAGCGCAGATCGCTCTGTCAGGTCAGGGCCTACTTCCCGATTCATTGATGGGCACTTTTTGTTTTTGCTAAAATCTCACCTGGTGGAAGTGGCAAAGTTTCCGGAGAGCCTTCATTAGAAGGGCATTAACACCATCTATGAGGGCTTCTCCCTTATGACCTAGTCGCCTTCGAAGGCCTCACTTCCAAACACTGTAGGGATTTTTTTGGAGGGACACTCACATTGAGGCTGTGGCACCCAGTCAGGGCAGAGTCTCTGCACCAGTCCTGAAATGAAAAGCCACGTGAGCTGTCTGCCACCCGCCACAGCCCAGAGCTCAGCACAGGGGACACAGACGTCATGGAACGCGGGTAAGAACTAACTGGTTCTGCGAGTGCCTGCGAGTGCCTGACAGCTGAGGTCGTCGTTGTTACGTAGCATAACCAAACAAAAACTTACTCAGGCACAGGTCAGTAACTTTGATCAGATTTTCAAGAGATGCCTGTTATGCACACAAAAAAAAACAATAATAAAACAAAAAGCCGAGAATCTCTTACATACTGTGCTGTCACAGCTCACAGCAACGTGGCCATTTGGCAGTTTCCTGCCATATTCCTTCACGGTAGCTGCTGACAGATAACGGAAGCGGCAGACCCGTCCTAGGAAAAGTCCCCGCGTTTCCGCATCGTTATCATTTGGTTTGTCCTCATACAGGAAAGTCAGTTGCCCAGCGCTCCAGCCTCTAATTCCATCTGTCTTATTTCCTGGCTGATGATTATCACTCTCTTTTACATTCCTGGGTTTCTAAGTAGCAAATGTTAAGAACTAGCAAATGTCAGTATAAAAAAATCACATTTCGGTCTCTTCCAAGAGCTTTCAACGATGCATTGTCATTTAAAAATGTGCGGTCTATGCCTCTGTTTCGCTTTCTTTATCCACTACTGAAAGACGTCGCCCACGTTACATAACTGCTGTTTACTAATGTCCAGATTCCTGAAACTCCTAGACTCACAATTTGTGAAAAACATAAAGATCCTACGAACAGCCTTCGGCCTCACTGACATGTTACAGATTTGCATCCTGAGGTTCCGAGAGGTTAAATGATTTGCCTAAGATCCCACAGCATCACAGTGGCAGAACGGGGACTTTACCGCGAGACTTTTGACCGTTGGCGCACTCGTTATAATAAAGGCCATATGGCTTTAGAAAGCATGAAGTGGTCGGCAGACTGATTTATCTGAGCATCGGTAGACAGGCAGAATTTGTAAACACTCAGGAATTTTGTCATTGTAATAAGCATCGTAGAGAAACTTTAGACTGGGATTGTCTGAAGACCTGAGGGACAAAACTGTCTAAAGTACTAAGAAGTTTTCCAGCAACTTAATTTCCATTAATCACGTGTGTGTGTGTGTGTTTTAAATTTGCCTAAGGGCACATGTGTTTGCCAGAGAGAGACAGCAAGGCAGAGAAAGAGGGAGAAGAGAAAACACCCTCCATGGGGCGTGGTCACGCCGTAATTCCTTCTCCTCCATCTCTCCTTCTTTTGGGGGTATGGGCACACACATGTGCCTAGTGTGTTTTTGAAGCTGCTGGGTCCAGGATTCGAACCAGGTATCAGCCATGTGGGATACTGCCTCCCTAACTGCCAGGCCAAGGACTGGTCCTCCACTAATCACTGTTTAGCAGTTCCTCTAAGTATATCCTACGTAGTTTCTGGGTGTGCATTTTGTGACCATCAGTCTATGATAAATACTTATAAGTGCATAACTCAAAAATATACTTCCTATGTCTGAAAGTCAAATCTATTCACAGAAAATTTCCAGGAATTTATTTTTAAAATCAATAACCACCAATGTCTACCCTTGTGCATAGTTCAGTCATTAAAAATATGTGATTCTTACAAGTTTACTCAGCAAGTCATTTTTACGTACTTAGTGCATACCTCGTACATGAGAGGACTGAGATGAACAGGCAAGATGACTGTCCTCAAAGTGGTCACGCTCTAAAGTCAGCACCTGTGATCTGGGAGGTGGTGTGGCCCCTTCTCTGTGAAGTCGCACCATCTGAATGTTTTCTCCTCTTCATAGTTGATCATGGTACCTCTGTACAGTGTAAGGCATGGTTTCCCCAGCAGGA
>NW_006203545.1:383767-402489 GCF_000334495.1 Tupaia belangeri chinensis | reverse complement strand
CAGTCTCTTCCAAGAGCTTTCAACGATGCATTGTCATTTAAAAATGTGCGGTCTATGCCTCTGTTTCGCTTTCTTTATCCACTACTGAAAGACGTCGCCCACGTTACATAACTGCTGTTTACTAATGTCCAGATTCCTGAAACTCCTAGACTCACAATTTGTGAAAAACATAAAGATCCTACGAACAGCCTTCGGCCTCACTGATATGTTACAGATTTGCATCCTGAGGTTCCGAGAGGTTAAATGATTTGCCTAAGATCCCACAGCATCACAGTGGCAGAACGGGGACTTTACCGCGAGACTTTTGACCGTTGGCGCACTCATTATAATATAGGCCATATGGCTTTAGAAAGCATGAAGTGGTTGGCAGACTGATTTATCTGAGCATTGGTAGACAGGCAGAATTTGTAAACACTCAGGAATTTTGTCATTGTAATAAGCATCGTAGAGAAACTTTAGACTGGGATTGTCTGAAGACCTGAGGGACAAAACTGTCTAAAGTACTAAGAAGTTTTCCAGCAACTTAATTTCCATTAATCACGTGTGTGTGTGTGTGTTTTAAATTTGCCTAAGGGCACATGTGTTTGCCAGAGAGAGACAGCAAGGCAGAGAAAGAGGGAGAAGAGAAAACACCCTCCATGGGGCGTGGTCACGCCGTAATTCCTTCTCCTCCATCTCTCCTTCTTTTGGGGGTATGGGCACACACATGTGCCTAGTGTGTTTTTGAAGCTGCTGGGTCCAGGATTCGAACCAGGTATCAGCCATGTGGGATACTGCCTCCCTAACTGCCAGGCCAAGGACTGGTCCTCCACTAATCACTGTTTAGCAGTTCCTCTAAGTATATCCTACGTAGTTTCTGGGTGTGCATTTTGTGACCATCAGTCTATGATAAATACTTATAAGTGCATAACTCAAAAATATACTTCCTATGTCTGAAAGTCAAATCTATTCACAGAAAATTTCCAGGAATTTATTTTTAAAATCAATAACCACCAATGTCTACCCTTGTGCATAGTTCAGTCATTAAAAATATGTGATTCTTACAAGTTTACTCAGCAAGTCATTTTTACGTACTTAGTGCATACCTCGTACATGAGAGGACTGAGATGAACAGGCAAGATGACTGTCCTCAAAGTGGTCACGCTCTAAAGTCAGCACCTGTGATCTGGGAGGTGGTGTGGCCCCTTCTCTGTGAAGTCGCACCATCTGAATGTTTTCTCCTCTTCATAGTTGATCATGGTACCTCTGTACAGTGTAAGGCATGGTTTCCCCAGCGGGAATACAGCACGTTACTTAAGTCAGAGGTATCACCATGCAGGTATTATCATCAGCAGAAAACTTTCATTTTCATGTCTGCTGAATGGTCTTTTTCCCCATGATTCCTCCCTCCTCCACTCCTATACTCTTGCTAGTTAGTACCCATACTCTCTCCAGTAACTATACTCTCTCTAGTAACTATACTCTCCCTAGAACCTACACTCTCACTAGTACCTATACTCTCGCTTGTACCTATACTCTCTAGTACCTTTACTCTCCCTAGAACCTATACTCTCCCTAGAACCTATACTCTCACTAGTACCTATATTCTGGCTAGTACCAATGCTCTCCCTAGACCCTATACTCTCCCTAGAACCTATACTCTCGCTAGTACCTATACTCTCCCTAGAACCTATACTCTCACTAGAACCTATACTCACTCTAGTACCAATACTCTCCCTAGACCCTATACTCTCCCTAGAACCTTTACTCTCCATAGAACCTATACTCTCGCTAGTACCTATACTTTTGCTAGTACCTATATTCTCGCTAGTACCAATGCTTTCCCTAGACCGTATACTCTCCCTAGAACCTATACTCCCACGTACCTATTCTCTCCCTAGTACCTACACTCTCCCTAGAACCTATACTCTCGCTAGTACCTATACTCACTCTAGTACCAATACTCTCCCTAGACCCTATACTCTCCCTAGAACCTATACTCTCTCTAGTACCTATACTCTCTATAGTACCAATTCTCTTACTAGTACCTATACTCTCGCTAGAACCTATTCTCTTGCTAGTACCTATATTCTCCCTAGAACTTATACTCTCCCTATACCAACACTCTCTCTAGAACCTATACTGTCACTAGTACCTACTCTCTCTCTAGTATCTATCTGCTTTAGTACCTATACTCTCTCTACTACCTATACTTTCACTAGTACCTATACTTTCTCTAGTATCTATACTCTCCCTAGTACCTGCCCTCCCTGCTATTACTTCTTCCGTTCCTTCAGTGTCTGCTATAGAGTGCAGACATTCGATGTAAATTAAGTGGAGACATCAACTAAAATTTTAGTTTATATAATTTTATTCATAAAGACTCATGAAGATTATACCTCTACTGCTGCTTCTCTTTTTGTCTAAAACTCCAGACCCTGCTGCACAGTAACGTAGAAGGCAGCTCTACGACAAGGTGTGGCATTACCTGCCGGAGGCTGCATCTTTATATTGCTCTAAAAAGTTGTGTTTTTCATGCTATAACACTCACATATTTGAGTGTTATATTAATATTCCCCAAATGCTTCCCCTTCCCATCTGTGTTGATAAGGATTCAAATATGTCCAGCGAAGACACTGTTACATTATCTTCTCAACTGTGAGCCAATTTTAATTTAGCAGGCAATTATTTTGAGTGAATGGAAGTCAAATATGTGACTTTTTACCTAATTTACTGCAGTTACTATTAATTCCTAGCAAGCAATGTGTGAGCATCTGTAATGGCAGCGGGCCTGTGATGGCCAAACCTGCTTTCTGGCCATGCAGCCAGGCTTGGCAATGCCGATTTTGAACTGTCATCCTCTGGAGAAGGAAGGCCAAGATATCACCCAATCACTCTGTCCCCTCCTTGTGAAATATGTGGCATGTTTTCACAGGACTCTCCAGAATGAAAGCGACAGTCAGATGGAAGCAATTCATTGCTGCAAAAGTAAGGACATAATAAAAGACACATTTCAAAATGCCAGGCCTGTGATTCATGTCTGCCGCTTCCTCTACGACGTGGCCCACAGTTCACCTTTTAGGGAAACATGCCTTTCTGTCTCCATCGTGAGTAAGGTGACCTTATAGTTTATTGTCGAACCGGAACACTGCTGAGGCAAAATGGGGCTATAAATAATAGAGCTGAGACAACAGGTACAAACCAAGCAGCCCTGCTGGCCCGGATGGACATCCGCGCTCCCCACAAAGGCTGCAACGCCCCTTCGATAGCCTAACAGTATTGACTACAGGTCTTAGCGATTGGACACAGCATACGCTGCTGGTGAGGTTTAGATTTTATGAGTGTGTTCTGCGGCCTTGACGTGGTTTATAATATCCTGTAAGAGCACAGGCTCTGTCTTTCTCGTTTGTTTCTCAAGACCCTAAGAAATGCTCTCACTAGAGCACACTCAGTAGGTATGCATGAAGGCGGCGCTTGAGCAGGGTCAGTGCTTAATTGACGTTTGTTGGAGGAGCAGGAGCCTGCTTTAGGACTCTCCTGAGCAACAACTGCAATGGACTCGCATGATTATGGACACACCAGGTCTTCAGTCAGCAAGCCGGAGACCCGGGAGAGTCAAGTATAGTACCAGAAAGCGGGTAAGCTCAAGACCCACGGAAAATCAGTCTTTCAGTTCAAGTGCCAGCTCGGCAGTCAGGTAAGACGAGCTCCTTCCTCCTGGAGGAAGGGTCAGCCTTGTGGTTCTATAAGGCTTTGGCTGTAGAGCCACCCTTGGCCGGGAGGGCAATCTGCTTTCCTCAGTCCACTGATGCAAATGTTTCTCTCCACAAAACACATTCACAGATGTGATCAGAGATCTCCACACCCCGTGGGCCAATCAAGCGGGCACATACAATTAATCGCTACAGAATCCATTGTGTGTTACCTGTAACGCCCGTGCCTTCAGTCAATGGTGTCCTCATCTTACCCGCACAACTCGATTTGGGCTCCTGTAGGACGGCGAGATGGCACTGCTTCCACTGGCTTTCCCCACAGTGCCTAGAATCTAAGTGGTCCCTACTGTTCTTAATGATCGCAACTTAGGAACTGTAGGGCAGTTTCTGTCTCTGGGGGTCTGAAGACCTTCCCTGGAAGAGGAGATAAATACACATGAAAGATGACTCATGGTAGAGTCAATATATCACGTAAGGTCTGAAGTACTAACAGAAAATGCAGACTGAAAGTGCAAAATTTTGAAATGTGAAAACCAACGTTCAGGTAACTTTTAAATCATTCCTGAGAGACCTCCATTTGAATTTCACTCTATAAATGAACACCTGTGTGACATGACTGCTTTAGAACTTCATTGACACCACTGTGAAATACTATGACGAATAATTAACTTTTGGTATGTAATTATTGTGGGACTGGCACATAATAAGTACTCAGTGAGTATTGCTATAGCCACTTTTTGCCATTCCCATTCTCGTTTTTATTTCAATAGTTATGATTTTTTTGAGCTGAACAATGGTGACCTTTATTTTATTATTTTTTAATTTAAATGTATTTATTTACATTCATTCATTGTACTTCATTACAGCATACAAAATGAGATTTTTTTTTTGCTATAGGGTGCGTGCGCTCGCCAGACAGACAGAGAGAGACAGAGAGACAGAAAGCAAGAAATCACCCCCCAGGGGGGATGGCCACGCCACAATCCCTTCTCCTCCATTCTCCCCTTGGGATCTTGGGCACGCACGCACACGCGCCCGGCGTGAGTTCTAAGCCACTGGGTCCGGGACGCGAACTACAGTCGACTACGTGGGAATCCAGCAACAAAGCCATTACGCTAACTGCTGGTTCCCCAAAATGAGATTTTCCATCCACAGTATACTGTGTATTGGCTCAATCAAGAAAACAAACATAGATACCAGAGACCATGTGGGAAGAGAGTGGGAGATGGCAGAGGGTAAGAGATAGGGAATCAAGGATGGGGGGAAAAAAGCAAAACATACAGAAAACAAGACATGGAACTTTATTCGTTGACAATAACATGTATGTTGATGTGCTTGATTGAGCCAATAGTTATGATTTTTGAGCTTTTCTTCATTTTGTTATCCTTACATGTGTTTAATATTAAACCCGAAGGATTATTGTGGAGAGGAAACGGTATGTATCAAAGTATTTGGTTAACTTAAAACAGTATATAATTACTAACTGGAAGTATTGTTGTGATTGCTGCAATAGAGTAGAGATAGACCATAGATGACACAGCTGTGTTTACAGTTCTATAGGTATTTATCATTGAAAAGAGATGAGGCCGCCAGACTGGCAAATTATGGTCAACAAATTAACTGTTCCCTAAAAGATTTGTATTGCTTTCCTGTATTCTTTTCCTATATCTCTTATGGGTATATGTAATAGAGTACAAAACAGAAATTTTTCAAATCTAAGTTGTGATGCCCAATGGAATGTTTGATAGAAAAATATAGAAAGTAAACATAAAGTGAGGAAGATAATTTTAGGCTGCCCTCAAATAGGAAGGTTTCCTCTCCGACCAAAAGCCATAAAAGTCTATGTTAGCCTTCTCCTCTCCACACCACTTTCAGAAAAGTCGTTCATTCTCATGACGTAAAGAAAACATGAAAATGCTCACTGAAGCATTGACTTTTAAAGACTATGCTTTAGTTAAAAGTATTAGAAACAAAAATGCCCCTGCTGAAAGTTCCCCCCTCTAAGACTAAACTTAGAGTGGATTCACAGGCAAAGCATGCGTATTTAGAATATCAGTCCCAAAATAACATGATATTATTTAAAGACACACACATGGAAAACCACAGGAACACAGAGAGAGTACTACTGCAGAGGTAGGAGATGAAAAAAGAGAATAGAAAGGATCTGAGTGACTAAATGTTGAGAGTCCAATTTAATCAAGGTCCAAACTAAGAATTTTTGTTGTCACTCTTGTTTTAGTTTCTATTAATTAATTTTTATTATTATTATTTATACATTCAATTGCTATACGTGATTTAGATTGTAAAGAGACCTTACCCAGCATGATGTACACCTCAGTCCAGCCCAGTTGAGACCACCGTACACATCCTCATCAACAGATAATAAATCATATTTGTGTCCCACAAGTGTCTGTTTTTCCCCAAATTTCCTTTCCTACGCTCTTCTCCTCCCATACTCTTTCCACTTTGTCTCTAGTGTCCATAACAATTTTTAATGCTTTTATGTCCTCCAGTCTTTCAGTATCTACCATAGAGTGCGAACAGTCAGTATGTTAAGTGGAAACAAACAATGTCTCTCTTTCATAGCCTGACTTGCTTCACTCAGCAACAGATTTTCCATATTCGTCCACTTCCTATCAAATTCCATTTCCTATCAAATTCCTTGTTTGTTTGTTTGTTTTTTGTTTTTTTGTTTTTTTTTTTTTGTTTTTGGGGGTTTTTTGTGGCTGAATAGTATTTGATGGAGTATATGTGCCACAATTTTTCAGTCCATTCATCTGTTGGTGGACATTTGGGTTGGTTCCATGTCTTAGCAATTGTGAGTAGTGCTGCAATAAGTACAGTTGTGCAAGCGCTTTTCCGACTGAGCATTCTACTGTCCTTTGGGTAGATACTCAGGAGTGGAATTGCTGGATCGCATGGTAGTTCTATTTGAAGGTCTTTGAGGAACCTCCATATTGTCTTCCACAGTGGCCGGACCAATTTACAATCCCACCAATGGTGCAGGAGTGTTCCCCTTTCACCACATCCCCTCCAGCACTTATCATTTTTCTTTTTTAATCTTCACCATTCTGACTGGGGGTAAGTGGTATCTCATTGTAGTTTTGATATGCATCTCCCTTACGATGAGGGATATCGAGCATTTTCTCATATGCTTATTGGCTGTTCATATATATTCCTTAGAAAGTTGTTTATTTGGCTCATTTTTCCGTCTTTTAATTGGGTTAATCATTTCTTTTCTGGGTAAGCTGCTTGAGTTTCCTGTGTATTCTGGTTATCAGTCCCTTATCTGAGGCACAGTTAACAAAAATTCCCATTCTGAGGGTTGTCAATTCACACTAACTACTGTGTCCTTTGCTGTGCAGAAACTTCTTAATTTGATGTAATCCCACCTGTCTACTTTGGGGATTATTACCTGTGCTGTGGGGGTCTTTCTTAAGAAGTCTTTGCCTACCCCAAAGTCTCCCAGAGTTTCTCCAGTGTTTTCCATCAGTATTTTTATAAATTGGGGTCTTAGGTTTAGATCTTTGATCCACTTTGAGTTGATTTTTGTTAATGGTGACAGATAAGGGTTCAGATTCATCTTTCTTCAGGTAGAGATCCAGTTTTTTTCAGCACCATTTGCTAAAGAGGTTTTCCTTTCCCCACCAGATTGACTGGTACCCATTGTCAAAGATCAGTTGGCTATATGTTTGGGGGGTTATTTCTGGGGTCTTACTCTGTTCCATTGGTCTTCATGTCTGTTTTTGTGCCAATGCCCATGCTGTTTTGATTATCACAGCTTTGTAATAAATTTTGGGGTCAGGAAGTGAGATCCCACCTACTCAACTCTTCTTGTACAGGATGGCTTTAGCAATGTGGGGTCTTTTATGGGTCCACACAAATTCTGATTGTCTTTTCTAGATCTGTGAAGAATGTCTCTTGTAATTTTATAGGGATTGTATTAAATATGTAGATTAATTTGGGTAGGATTGCCATTTTGATTATATTCATTCTGCCAGTCCAGGAATATGAGATTTTTTCCACTTTTTGTGTGTCCTTTTTGATTTCCTTTTTAAGGTTTTCATGGTAGAGGTCTTTGACTTCCATGATTAGTTTTATTCCTAAGTATCTTATACTTCTTGTGGCTATGGTAAACAGGATTACTTTTTTCAGTTCTGTCTCTATCTGCTTGTTGTTTGTGTATAGAAATGCTATAGACTTTTGTAAATTAATTTTGTATCCTGCCACTTTACTGTTTGCATTTATTACTTTAAGAAGTTTTTTTTCATGGATGCTATTGGGTTTCCTATGTACATAATTATGTCATCTGCAAACAGAGAGAATTTCAGCTCTTCTTTTCCTAATGGAATGCCTTTTTGTTTTTTCTCTTGTCTGATGGCATTGGCTAGGACTTCCAGTACTTTACTGAATAGGAGCAGAGAAAGTGGGCAGCCTTGTCTTGTGACAGTTTTTAGTGGAAAAGCTTTCAGCTTTTCCCTATTCAGGGAAATGTTAGCTATAGATTTTTTTTTATAGATGGCTTTTATGCTGACAAACAATCCTTCTATGTGAATTTTACTGACAGTCTTAATCATAAAGAGATGCTGTATTTTGTCCAATGCTTTTTCCACATCGATTGAAATGATCATATGGTTTTTATCTTTCTTTCTGTCAATATGATGTATTGCATTTATGGTTTCGCTTATGTTGAATCATCCTTGCACCCCTGCCTACCTGGTCATGATGCGTAACCTTTTTTATATGCTGTTGAATACGGTTAGCAAGTATCTTGTTAATAATTTTTGCATCTACATTCATCAGAGCTATAGGTCTGTAGTTTTCCCTTTTGTCATACCTTTATCCGTTTGGGGAATGAAGGTAATTGAGGCTTCATAGAATGAATTTGGAAGGGTCCTTCCTTTTGGATCTCTAGAAATAGTGTCAGTAGAGTATTATATTAATTCTACTTTGGTGCATTTAGATTTATACTGAAAGGTCCTTTAAAAATTCTTTAGAAGTCATGAGAAGCAAGTCTTGTGGATTTTCTGGTTTTGTTTGTTTATTTGTTTTTTATAATCCATCACTTAGCTTGTAAAGTGAACTTTCCAACTTGAATACATTTCACTCCAGTCCATTGGGGATAGTATACACATTATCATCAACAGATAACAATCCTATGGAGCTACAAATGGATAGGCTTATTTCTACGTTTTCAGGAGCACACGGAAAAGCAGTACACAGTGATGGAGAGCATCCAGCGATTGGTTATTATTGCTCATATCTTCTTCTACACTTCTCTGACTTCAGAGTTAGTAACATTCATTTGCAGTTCATTTTAATCAATCGCAATTAAATGTATGTATCAAATGGTTTAGAGTCAGATCAGTTAAAAATTATAGCTCTCATACTTATTTTTTATCTTGAACAAATAATTTGGGGATAAACTAGTACCCCTAAAAAACGTCCTCCCCTACCACTAAGATCATCGTGACTATAAGTAAATTTGTAGAAGCCTGTACAAGTAAATTTGTTCTGGCATATTTTTTCCTTTAGTTAATTTTTTTTTTTTGGGGGGGAGAGATTTTCACTGTAGGGCACGTGCGCTCGCCAGACAGACAGAGAGAGACATAGAGACAGAAAGCGAGAAATCACCCCCCAGGGGGGATGGTCATGCCGCAATCCCTTCTCCTCCATTCTCCTCTCGGGATCTTGGGCACGCACGCACACGTGCCCGGCCTGAGTTTTAAGCCACCGGGTCCGGGACACGAACCGCGGTCGACTACGTGGGAGTCCAGCGACATAGCCATTACGCTAACTGCTGGTTCCCTAATTTTTTTTTTTTTAATGAACTGGATTTAGTGTAGAAAAACATTGTGTTTGGATATCTGTTCTGCTATTAACTGGCAGTTGGATCTTGGTCTGGTCATTTCAACTTTAGTCTTGATTTCTTCATGTGTATAATCTAAAATTATAACATTATTTTTCCATATTTTTTATTTGTCCAGTAGCAATTCAGAGTTTATCAGTATAAGAAGTAAAGGATTTTAAAGGCTTTGTATGTTTTAGGGTTTTTCCATAGGATGCATGCACTTGCCAGAAAGAGGAAAAGTGAGAAATTACCCCCCGCCCCACCCTGGGTGGATGGCCTCACCAAAATCTCTTCAGTACTCTCTTCTTGGGATTTGGGACACACACACACACACACACACACACACACATACACACGCCTGGCATTGAGTTTCAAGCCATTGGGTCCAGGACTTGAGCCACCATGGGCTATGTAGGAGTCCAGCACCTTAACCACCATGCCACGTGATAGCCCACCAATGACCTTCTTTTGTTTGCTGTAAAGTCCCTTGTAGAATCCTAACAATAGGATAGAAAACTTTTTTACCAGTCAAATCTGTACTAATTAGAGTAAATTCCTTGCATGTTTCAATGCAAGGGAACAGATGGACAGGAGAGAGTAACCTGATCAATATGATTTTGTTAAAATTTAGCTAGAGGGAACCAGCAGTTAGCATAATGGCTATGTCACTGTATTCCCACGTATTCGACAGTGGTTCGCATGCTGGATCCGGTGGCTTAGATCTCACGCCGGGTACGTGTGCGTGCATGCCCAAGATCCCGAGAGGAGAATGGAGGAGAAGGGATTGCGGCGTGACCATCCCCCCTGGGGAGTGATTTCTTGCTTTCTGTCTCTCTGTCTCTCTTTGTCTGTCTGGCGAGCACACACACCCTATAGTGAAAACCTCACAAAAAAAAGAAAAGAAAAGAAAAGAAAATTTTAGCTAGAAAATGCTTTTGCTTTCTAAACCTTTTGGAAATCTTTTTTTTTTTTTTTTTTTTTTTTTCAGGAGAGGTTTTTGCTATAGGGCATGTGCGCTTACCAGAAAGACAGAGAGATAGAAAGCGAGAAAATCACCCCCTCCCCAGGGGGGATGGCCACACCGCAATCCCTTCTCCTCCATTCTCCTCTTGGGATCTTGGGCATACACACACATGCGCCCGGTGTGAGTTTAAGCCACCGGGTCCGGGACTCAAACCGCGGTCGACTATGTGGGAGTCCAGCAACATAGCCATTACGCTAACTGCTGGTCCCCCCCTTTTGGAAATCTTTTAAGATTAGTTCCATTTTTTAATTTAAAACTACACTCAAATCAGTGATTTAAATTTGTCCTGTTTCTTACTTTAAAAGTAGATCCAACATAAGCCATTCTTTGTGGTAGGTAGTTCCTGTCAGAGAACCATTATTTAGAATTCAACCTTGTGCAGTGCACGTAGGTATGGTAGAAAATCAAGTTGACATTGTTTTGCCCCTGGAGATATTTTTTGGACATAATTTTTTGCTATGGTTAGATGTCAAACACATTTCTTCAAAGAGCAGAGGGCAGGGAAAATTCTAATGACTTGGGAGGTGGCGGTTTCATCTCTATTTCTTTCACACTTTCAGCCGCTCTTTCTTCAAGCTTCCTCCCCTCACTCCAGCACTCACGGGTGACATAGATGGCACTTGCCTGATATACCCTCTTCCCAGGGATCAACTTAGCATCTCGTCTTTATTCCTCATCTTCAAAGCACTTGGTAAACATTAAATAATTAATCCCCACAACACATTTGGGAAATAGGCATACATCATTAACAGTGTGACAAAACTGGAGGCTCCCTGAAATTCAGTGCGTTGCCTGAGGCTACTCAGAAGTTATCAGAGCTGGAATTGCTTACTGCTTTGCCTTCTCATTTTGAGACCTCACCGGGTCCCTTCCTATCCTAACAAGAACCCAAGTTGACTTCCTGCTTAATTTTCCTCAGACTGTATCATTTCTGTGTTTGTGGCAATAATGTTGAATGTGATAAATCCAATGTTAGCTACTTAGAGATTGCTTTTCAGCTTATTCTGTAGAGACCCAAGGATTTCACCTTAGACTAGAGGTCAGATGACGGCTGTCAGGTAAGCAATGCTACCCCATCGGTCAGTTTGCACATCCATGTTCCAAAATTCTACTTTTCAAATGGGTCATATCGTATTTTACCATAATTGGCAGATGGACTTTTGGCAGGAGCATTGGATAGTCACTAAGGAAATAGTTGGTAAAGTTTAAAAATAAAATAAGCATTTCAATTAGCATTGGTTGGACACTGAGTTCCTGCTAAGAAGCTAACGTGGCAAAGACTCAGCCATAGCCTGAATCCCAGGAGCTGGGGCACCATCCCTGCGACAGGTGTATACCTGTCCCTAGCTGCAGGTGCTTGCTAAGCCGCCCTCCAAGTGCAGCGCGGGCCGTTCCTCCCGCCGTGGCGACACTCGCTGTCTCAGAGCACGTGTGCTCCATCTCTCCTAGGTAAAGGAGCCCTCGAGACAGAGCGGTGCCCGGCCAACCACACCCCCAGAGACCCACCCTAATCACATCCAGCTGGCAAACAGCCCTCGGTAAGCTGGACCCAGGCTGCTGGTCTGCTGATTGGCCAGTTAGATTCACTGGTGTGACTGCATTTCTAAACAAATTAAGGCTAATTGGAATCAGGGTGGAGAGAGCCCTTGGAAGCCGAGCTGTTCAGCAGCTCTCGTGCACTCACCACTTTTTCTGCTCGTTTTGGTTCATTGCACGACCGGAGCACAGCTTCCTCTAGGATGGCTGTACTGTGCTTTAACACGTTCCAGAGATAATTATCTGGGGACAAGTATCGGATTGTGTCACCCCACACACACACCGGGGGGGGGTAGTCCTAACCTTCTCCTCCATTTCCCCTCCTCAGGGGTTTGGGCACGCACACACACACACACACACGCACACATGCACGCGCGCGCACACACGCACACGCACACACGCGCACATACACGCACACACACACGCACACCCAATGTGCTTCTCAAGCTGCCAGGTCTGGGACTTGAACCACGCGGTCAGCCGTGTGGGATCCGGTTGCCTTGACCACCACGCCAGGGGCTGGCCTTGTGTGATTTTTATCTTAGGTGCTGAATATTTTCATATTACTATGAAATGTTTGAGCTTTGTTAGAGAAAGTCACTAAATGACTTGCAAATAATTTATTCCTTTTGGGTCTTCCTCCGAGCTCTGTTTGGCAGACCTGGGGTTAATCTAGGGTTAATCCTTTTCTGCCATGAGGGCTGGGAGCTTCCCTGTGACCCAGTAGACACCCCGTGAGCCCACCGCGGGTTCCATTCTCTGCTCTGTGTGAGCCGAGTGAGTTCGCTCTGCCCCTTCCTCAGTTTTGAACCGTCTCCTCACACGTGCACTGACCGGGTTTGGCTGAAACCCCAGGGGCGTCCTGCACAGGGCTCTGGGGCCTCCCGGGCAGCTCTCTCTCCTCTCCGCTGTTACAAAATATAGCAGCCTGGGCTCCCTGGGTGCCCAGCTGTGTCTGCCACTCAGGGCCTGAATCCATTTTAGAAGTAAGCAGAGAGACCCACAGATGGCGTCATGTTTAAGTCGTAGGACTCCCACGTTGTCAACCACAGTTGGAGTCCCAGACCTAGTGGCTTAAAACTCATGCCGGGTGCATGTCCGTGCCCAAGATCCTGAAAGGAGAATAGAGGAGAAATTGCAGCATGGCCGTCCCCCCTGGGGGATGATTTCTCACTTTTTTGTCTATCTCTCCCTATAACAAAAAGCCTCTCTAAAAAAAAAAAAAAAAAGTAAGCTGAGGGACCAGCAGATAGCATAATGGTTACATCACTGGATTCCCATGTAGTCGACCATGGTTCAAATCCCAAACCCAGCAGCTTAAGTCTCATGCCAGGTGCATATGCGTGCATGCCCAAGATCCCAAGAAAAGTGGAGAAGGGATTGAAGCGGGGCCATCCCCCCGGGGGATGATTTCTCACTTTCTCTCTCTCTGGCTCTCCAGCTAGCACAAGTGCCCTATAGCAAAAATCTCTTGGGGGAAAAAAAAAAAATTCAGGGTCAATCCCTTGCTTGGTGGGTAAGGCGGCTGGATCCTACATCGCTAACAGTGCAGTCTCTCTCTCTCTCTCTCTCTCTCTCTCTCTCTCTCTCTCTCTCTCTCTCTCTCTCTGTCATGGAAGAAATACACAAACTTAAAAAGTAAAAAAAGTTCCTACAGGCCTGGTCCCATAGACTTAATGGTTAAGGGCGCCAGATCCTACATAGCTGACCGTGGTTCAACACCAGCTCTAGAGGCTTGGAAAACACACTGAGCATGTGTGTGTGTCCCGAAAATTCCGACGGGATGGACATACGGAAGAGATGGGAAGGAGACGTGAGCACGCCCCATTGCCGAGTTCTCTCTCTCTCTCTATCTCTCTCTCTCTCCCTCCCCCGTGCGTACATGCCTTCTGGCAATCACGAATAAATCAATAATCTTTAGAAAGTATTTATAAATTGAACTGCGCAGGTGAGAAATCTGTACTCTTTTCGTTTTTCTGCTCTGGCAGTACCGCAGACTTCCTGTGAGCTCTGCATGACTTCACAGTGGGTTCCGAGTGGCTTCCCTGGCTCTGACACTAGGTTACTGTACCATAATCCCACTCAAACGCATTACTGTTTTTTTTTTTAGGCCTTCGCCATAGGGTGAGTGTGCTCTCTGGAGAGAAACAGAAAGAGGGAAAGTGAGAAATCGCCCCAGGAGGGATGGCCACGCTGCAATTCTTTCTCCTCCATTCTCCTGTTGGATTTGGGGCACACATGCACACATACTGGCATGATTTTCAAGCCACTGGGTCCAGGACTCGAACCGCGGTTGGTCATGTAGGAATCCAGGGCCATTTTGATGATTACTACCAACGAGTCTGCAGCCGGTTCTCCTACTGCCTCACGATCACGCTTTAAGATCAAGTTCATCGAAGCTGTAGAATACAGGACGTAACTTTACCCTCTGCAAGACAGACACTCTCTCTTCTCGTCATGAAAGGCCCGGAGCAGTCAGGACAGAGCGTCCTCGGGCCCACGCCCTCGGTCACACTCGTGGGAATCGCACTGGCGGTCCGCAGCCAACCTGATGGGCCTCCGGTAGGGCACAGGGGACGGCGACAGCACGTTGGCTGACCTGCTCTGGGTCTCGCTTACTTAGGCTGCTTTTGCAGAGCCCCAAGCTGGAATCGCAGCTGAGTCTCTGAAGACACTGGCTGGGCCACGAGAAGCCGCCGGCCTGGGCCTGTGCGCGGAGCCTCCCCACGGCCAGGCCCTAACTTCGGAGTCACTCAGGTCATCAATAATGAATCTAAGCACTAAAAATAAACGCAGCTCTAGATGACCTCCTGGTGGGAGCTCGCAACATCTGCTCACCGTAATCCTTAAAGCATCTATAAAATTACCTAGAAAACAGGCACTCGGGGCCCGTTCTGAGCATTCATAATGGAAATGGCTTACGGATATTTTCAAGAATTAAAAACAACTCTGACTTTTCAGGTAATTGTCTCTTCTGTGAATCTGACAACAGAACCGGCATTACTGAGGAGACTGCAGGATTTTTACTGAGGGAGTGGGCTTGTTTTGGTTTGTTTGGTGTAACCAATGTTCTCCCCCTTTACTCTACATAGAACTGCCTCCCTGGGACAGCAAAACAGAAGCAAAGATGGGGACCAGCAGTTGGTACAATGGCTATGTCGCTGGACTCCCATGTAGTCTACTGCGGTTCAAGTCCCGGACCCAGTGGCTTAAACTCACGCCAGGCACATGTGCGTGTGCGTGCGTGCCCAAGATCCCAAGAGGAGAATGGAGGAGAAGGGATTGCAACGTGGCCATCCCCCTGGGGGGTGATTTCTCGCTTTCTGTTTCTCTGTCTCTCTCCGTTTTTCTGGAGAGCGCATGCGCCCTGCCCTATAGCGAAAACCTCTGCCAAAAAAAAAAAAAAAGAAGCCAAGATGAAGGAACCTTCTCCTCTCCTAGCACAGAACACAAGCACATTAGAGCTGGATATCTGATGAGACTCGCGGGCACGCCGTGGCTGTGCTTTTTAATGGAATCCTGGATTTTGGAAGCTACTTGCTTTATTAATTAACATTTACTACATTATCAAGCCGTGTAAATATTTATTTGGCAATTATTGCAAAGTTTACTTATCGTAGGAAGTTAGACCATACCAAAGGCTCTAATAGCTTCATTCCTGGAGTGTTTGTGTGTTGAAAATAATGATTAATTTAACTTCATTCTCCTAAGTGCCAAGGTTTTAATGGAGTTTCTTCTATACAAAGTACCCCACAAAGATTCTGGGGGGGGATGGGCAGATTAGACAGTCTGCTGCTTCAAGAACTGTGTTATCTGGCAATCATGAATAAATCAATAATCTTTAGAAAGTATTTATAAATCGAACTGCGCAGGTGAGAAATCTGTACTCTTCTCTTCTTCTGCTCTGGCAGTACCGCAGACTTCCTGTGAGCTCTGCATTGCTTCATAGTGGGCTTCGAGTGGCTTCCCTGGCTCTGCACGGCTCCCTAGGTTACTGTACCATGATCACACTCAAACTCAGTACTATTTTTCTTTAGGCTTTTGCCATAGGGTGAGTGTGCTCTCTGGAGAGAAACAGAGAGAGGGAAGAGAAGACAGAAGGAGCAGATTTGGAAAAAAATAAAGGATAAAAGTCGTTTGAGATGAAACCCCAAATAAGGGAGAGAATCATCAAGTATTTTTCCTCTAATAGTTTGGAAAAAAAAAAAAGATGACTATAAAGTAAGAAAAATTATTAAACAGATAAGACATGACCCAAACCCATAATACAAGTTCATTGGATATTATTCCTCAAAGCAAACTTGCACTAGGCTACATACTTCAGTCACTTTCAGGACTACTTTAATTTTAGGGAAAAAGGGGAGTTCTCCAGAGAGATATTTAGGAAATTGAATTTCTCATTCTATACTTTTAAGATCAAATTGCTACTGCTCAAGCTATTCAAGAGACTTCGCTCTCAGGGTCGGATGGACTCCTGTGGTCCTGGGCATATGGCTCCAACCCCTATAAGCACCTTTCCTCAACTTAAAAACAACAAAGGTGCTTAGTTCATTGGGTATTTATAAAGATTAAATATGACAATGTGCATTAGGGACGTAGTCCAGTGTTTACCACATAATGAGGATTCCACTGATGTTAGTTGTTACTGCTTTTCTTTTTTTCTGTATTTCCCCAAAAGTACAAGCATCTAAATTCATTTCTGAAAAGGTGATTTACCTAGAGGTCTGTAAACTTCTAGGGGATCCCTGAAGAGCGAATCTAAAACAGTGCATATTGGCAGCACTGCTGGAACAAGTGGCCCATGTTTCTGAGGCACCTGCTTGAGGAGGAGAGAGGTTTCTGTTTGTATTCAGTGCTGTTAAACACATCTAAAATTATGCTAAGCAAAAGGGATTATTCAAACTGAACACGTTGGCAGGTTCACTGGGTGTTTGTGAGCTGAGCTGCAGCCAATATAATGGTGCTCTCGCTCTCCTCCAAGTCTACACCATCATTCCCAGTCTCTAGTTGTAACGTGGACCTCTCTCTCAGCCCTCCCGACCCGAGCACCCCAGCCCCCCACGTTCACCATGGATATGCTCCTGGTATCTTCAGCCCTACCTCTCCAGCTCTGAACGCACCTTCCCCTGCTCCTTGCACATCTGGGCCTTCCTGTCTATAGAGACACAGATTCACCTACTGCCCCCTTCCGAAGCCCTGCAGCCTTCCAGATGACTCCATCCCCTATGCCTCACGCCCATTCAGTGCCAAGCCGTACAAACCCCACTTCTTCGCTCACTGAGAAACGTCACCCGAACACCAGTCCTGTTCCAGGTTCCTCTTATTTTGCAACCAACAGGACTTTTGTCAAGCTCACCAGACCACCTGTGACAGACGCCTCACCAATGTCCCCTCATCTCTTCTCTCTCATTGAGTGTGTGCACCAGGCTGTCTCCTTCACAACCGCATTGCAGCTGCCCCCGTGCTCGCCCTCGGAGCGCACGCACCTGACGGAGCCCATGCAGCTAACACAGGCAGAGCATGGGGAGCTGCCTCTGTCTAAGCAAGGCTTGGCTGAGAAGAAGCTGCAAGCAAGGCAGCAGCCGCGAGCTCAAGGTGTCAACTGTGTTGCTGTACTGGTTTGTGCTTTCAATCTCTCTGCCATGGGTTTTACTGTTGTTATGGTACCCCGGTACTCAGTAAAGGTAAAATAACACCCCCAGCCTTACTGTAACTTTTACAATAATCCTGAAGGAATTCAGGTCCCTAAGGCGGCGGCAGCAAATGAGAATTACTCCAATGAGACTCACCCCACCCGCCTGGAAAATGTCAATAAAGAATGCTGCATTCACTTCTCCTACTGGGGATTACATAGATAAGTATTAGAAAGGTTTGGGTTAATACTAAATTGGTGAAACATCTCAGTAGCTGGGAGGGGCTCAGGGACTTATCTGTGAGGTACTGTTACCCCAAACAAAGACCATGGGTCACCTTTGATCTCAGGACAAGGAAAGATTGCCACTCCCCGAGTCAGCTGCTCACAAGACCACATTCCTTTCCCATGTAGACATTAGACTCATCCTCTTAGCTGTGGATTACCCCAGAGATAATGTAGGTATTCCACTTTAGTATATATTAACTTTGTCTTTACTTAACCAGACAGGACTTCTATCTAGGTCTTTGTAACCGGCAATTTGCTGCCACCCTAGCCTGAGACTGAAGTTCTCAAGCTGGTCTGGGGCTCAAGTTCTCAAGCTGATCTGGGGCTGAAGTTCTCAAGCTGGGCTGGGACTGAGGTTATTAAGATTTCTGGGAGCCCCCTCACCCAGAAGATCTTTCCCGGTAATCAAGATCTAAGAGAATGCTCCAGACAAATGGACTCCCTCGTCCTAAGGATTATAACTGTTTATACTTGAACAAAACAGACAACATGTTTTATGACTATTGTTCCTATGCTTTGAATACTTTACCTTTTAGAGTAAGATCTTTTTACTTCCCCCTCACCCCTCCTGCTTCTGTAAAATGTTCCTCAGTAAATACGTATGTTTCATGGCCACCGAGGCTGCAGTCTTGAGCTTGCTCTGGCTGTAGTCGGCTGAGAACATGCTGAAGGGCATCGAGGTCTCTGCCTGAATTTCTT
>NW_006203545.1:340999-383014 GCF_000334495.1 Tupaia belangeri chinensis | reverse complement strand
CCGAGGCCAGCACTGCTGTGTCTGACAGGTGTAATGAGGCTGATAGTTGGGAGGGGATAATCACATCAGAGGGAGACACGCTATACGTTCAACATGAACCATCAGTGGGTCTGCCACCTTGTGAATGGCTGCCTCTTCGGGAGTCCCCACTCGTCACTCGTGCTCCACTACACGCTAGTGACACGGGCCCCGCTCCTAGGCCCTCTTCCCTGCTTCTCTCCTCTTTCCCCACCTGTCCTCTTCTTTCCCCACTTTGTCCACTCAAAACTCTCATGTCACCAAGTACAACGACAGGCTTTGGTGTGTTCACACCCCCCACCTGTCCTCTTCTTTCCCCACTTTGTCAACTCAAAACTCTCATGTCGCCAAGTACAACGACAGGCTTTGATGTGTTCTCACGCCCCTAGAGCAAGGTTCAGATGGGGCACCAGGTGGCCTAGGGCCAAGACACTCCCACTTGGCAGACCGTGGTTACAGCCCAGATCTATGGGCTTGGAAATCACACCAGACGTGTGTGCCCGTGTGTCCCAAATCCCAGGAGGAGCATGGAGCAGAAGAGATTACAGGATGGCCATGCCCCTGGGATGGGATTTCTCACTTTCTCTCCCTCTGTCTCTCTCTGGTGAACGCACATGCTTTATGGCAAAAACCTTAAAGAAAATACAAAGCCAACAAACTAATAAACAGGACATGGTATGCACCTCTCTCCATGTCTGAACGGTGTCTTCCCTGCTGGAATGTTCTACCCCTACTCTTCACTGACTGGCTTCTCCCCATGTTCTAGGCCCCCTCTGAAATATCAGCGCAGAGAGTCCTTTCCTGACGCCCTAAGTGCTAACTTCCCACGCAGGTGATTCCGTTCCATGGCCGCCAGTCTTTCCCAGCATCACTGCCATCAGAATCTGTGGCTGTAGATAACTAAGTGTATTTAATTCTTTATTCCTGGGACTTCTATTCATTTCTAAGCCACATAGACATAGGCAGGCATTCTCTCTCTTCAGCTATGCCCAGTGTCAAGTGCTTCATGGATGTGTTTTTCTTTAATTAAAAAATAAGAAATGAATGTTACAGAAAGTTTACAGGGGAAAGAGCACTGTAAAATATACTCAAAGATTAAATACAGGCTTTAGTGACAGAATTAGTGGATTCAGAATAGGAATTAAACCAATATGTTTCTTTTTTCTCCTTTCTTTTTAGAGAGAGATTTTTGCTATAGGGTATGTATACTCACTAGAGGGACAGAGAGAGACAGAGAGACAGAAAGTGAAAAATCTCCCCCTGGGGGGATGGCCACACCACAGTCTCTTCTCCTCCATTCTCCTCTTGGGATTTTGGGCATGCACACACACACACACACACACACACACACACACACACACACACACACATGCCCAGTGTGTTTTAAGCTGTTGCGTCTGGGATTTGAACCACAGTCAACTACATGGGAGTCCAGTAACATAACCAGTACGCCATCCTCTGGTCCCTTAAATGAATATATTTCTAGAGTGGCTTGGACAGAGAGGGTTTCAGTAAATAGTTGTCGAGGAGTCTCCCCTTCACTGAGGAAGCGCGATGAGACCTGGCACGTGCCCTCCCCCCTCGCGACGGGCGCTAGGCGAGGACACGGCGAGCCGGACAGGGGGAGTCTACAACCACTGTGGGAAGTCACAGTCATTGTCACGGACAGAAATGACTGCAGTGTCACTGACTGGGTTATGCAGATTCGCTCTGAGACGAGCATCTAGTGAATGAAGACCAAGAAAGAAGAGGGGCGAGAGCAGCGCAGTGGGGGCTCCGACCCTGCCCAGCAGGGAGCCAGGCTGGACGGCAGCCCTGCCTCCCCAGGACAGAGAAGACGACGGACACACATGCACAGCGGCTCTGCTCGGACAGCCCGCAGCCCCGCTCCCGGCTCAGCGCCGACAGAAACAGACCGGGGCCAGATCCACACCAGATTAACGTCTGCACCAAAGAGAAAATTTCCTGCAGGATCCCCACTGCATACACAGCACAACATGGACACGCATGCACAGATACCCACACACAGCATACACACACACAGAGATACCCAACACAACATACACACACAAAGATACCCACACACAGCATACACGCAGGCAGATACCCACACACAGCATACACACACACAGCATACACGCACGCAGATACCCACACACAGCACACACACACAGATACCCACACACAGCATACACGCACGCAGAGATACCCAACACAACATACACACACAAAGATACCCACACACAGCATACACGCACACAGATACCCACACACAGCATACACACACACAGCATACACGCACGCAGATACCCACACACAGCACACACACACAGATACCCACACACAGCATACACGCACGCAGAGATACCCAACACAACATACACACACAAAGATACCCACACACAGCATACAGACCCACCCCCAACACACACACACAGATACCCACACACAGCATACACACACACAGATACACACACACAGCATACACACATGCACGCATGATACACACACATGCACATGCACGATACCCACACACAACATACACACATACACACAGATACACACACACAGATACCCACACACAGCATACACACACACGAATACCCACACACAACATACGCATGCACAGATACCCACACACAACATACACACACACAGATACCCACACAGCATACACACACCCAGCATACACACACACAGATACACACACAACACACACAGATACACACACAACATACACACAGAGATACCCACATACAACATGCATGCACACAGATACCCACACACAGCATACACACACACACAGATACCCACACACAGCACACACGCAGCACACACGCACGCAGATACCCACACACAGCATACATGCACACAGATACCCACACACAGCATACACGCACATAGAGACCCACACACAGCATACACACACCCAGAGATACCCACACACAACATACACACACACAGATACACACAGACAGCATACACACACAGCATACACGCACACAGATACCCACACACAACATACACACACAGATACCCACACACAGCATACACACAGATACCCACACACAGCATTCACACACACAGATACCCACACACGCACACATGATACACACAACATACACACGCACATGCACGATACCCACACACAACATATACACACACAGATACCCATACACAACACACACACAAAGATACCCACACACAGCATACACACAGAGATACTCACACAGTACACACACACACACAGATACCCACACACAACAGACACACACACGCATGATACTCACACACAACACACATGTGCACACACACGATACCCACACACAACATACACACAGAGATACCCACACACAACATACACACGGATACCCACACAGAACATGCACACATGCACACACATGATTCCCACATACAACATACACAGAGACACACACACTACATGCACACACACACAAAGATACACACACACAACATACACACAAATATTCTTTAACTCCGCACTAGCTAACTAGTGCCAGCTCAGTTTTAACACAGAGATACAAACTCTTGGAATCCCAGGAGTTGTACGACTGTTAAGAGATTTTAACTGTTTTATACATACACTCCTTATCTTAAAAATGAGAAAAAAATAGGGCTCAGAACCTCGGACTCACACATCCAAGGTCACACAGCAAGAACGCGCTAGCTGGAAACAGAACTCGGGCTTCCATCGTCATCTGCATGTCTTCCCCAAAGCCCGTCCCGGTTCTCACAAAGCTCACAAGGAGCATACGACTGACACTGAGTAAACCGTCTGCTTTTCCCTGTACATGTCCTGCCTCCCCAGGAAAGCCAGGGCCACCTGGACATGGCGATGCTGGGACGGAAAGCCAGCTCTACCACGTGGCGGTGGGGGACAGCTATTGTGGAGGCTCAGCTAGCACACGACACAAGACTGCACGAAAACCTGCACTGTCACAGCGCTAAATAATACGGAGGAAATAATAGCATGTTAAGGACTATGTTTTGTTTTTTAAAAGCCCATTTTCTGTTTAAAACATTATCCTGCTTTGCTCTCAAAACCCACTGAGATGAGAAAAGCATAAAATTATGTCCATAGCAGGGTGGGAAGTCAAAGGTGTTAACGGCCATCAGGATTTTGCTGGATGGGCCCAGGTGACAGCAGGATCCTGGAGCCGAGATGCCTGAATCGTTGCATTGGAAAGAAACTCTCAGGCTGAGAGCCTAAAAGAATTCTGGGAAGTGCTAGGACAGAGCCTAAGGCCCTGGGGAGGAATCGAACCTGGGACAGAACAGCAGATAGATAACTACAATATGACAGTGCTCTGACGAAATGCTCATTAGAACTTAGACGTGTGCATCTAGGCAACCTCCCATCTAGTTTTAAGGCACTTCTGAGACATTCAAGGACTCAGAAAGAAGGGCAGGTGAGCACCCTCAGACCCACAGGCAAATGTCTGAGTCTGAGCTCTGGAGCCATCCTGAGCAGCGGGGTGCACCTGCCCAGGACGAGAGCCAGGCAGGCTGAGAATGAGGTGAATCATGGCATGGATGCTGTGGGCAGTATCTCTCTCTCTTTCTCCCCTCTCATAGAAAAAATTAATAAGTGAACTTAAAAAAAAGAATTCAAAAATTTTACTAACCACAAACGTATATTCTAACAATTAATATATAGATATAGATATAGATATATGTATATAAAGCATAATGGTTGGGGTGAGAGTAAACAAAAATGTACTACAGAAATAAGAACATACTAAAAGTGGCAATGTTAATAACAGACATACGCTGGAACCAGCAGATGACGTAATGGTTACATCGCTGGACTACCATGTAGTTGACCGTGGTTCAAGTCCCGGACTTAGCAGCTTAAAACTCACAGCAGGCACATGTGCATGCGTGCCCAAAATCCTGAAAGGAGAATGGAGGAAAGGGGATTGCAGCGTGGCCATTCCCCCTGGAGATGATTTCTCTCTTTCGATCTCTGTCTCTCTCTGTTTCTCTGGAAAGCACACATGCCCTATAGCAAAACTCTCAAATAAATAAATAACAGACATTCTCCAAGACAAGAAGAAAAAGAAGAAGAAGAAGAAGAAGAAGAAGAAGAAGAAGAAGAAGAAGAAGAAGAAGAAGAAGAAGAAGAAGAAGAAGGAGAAGAAGAAGAAGAAGAGAAGAAAGCAACCAAAGCAGGCCAGGATACTGAGAACTGTGCGCTGTTCGGAGCTTTGTTTTCCGTAATGCAATCACGCCAAGATTAACCAGTGCGGTGGA
This sequence comes from Tupaia belangeri chinensis, assembly GCF_000334495.1. Taxonomy (NCBI): domain Eukaryota; kingdom Metazoa; phylum Chordata; class Mammalia; order Scandentia; family Tupaiidae; genus Tupaia; species Tupaia belangeri. The sequence goes on along the minus strand of NW_006203545.1, from coordinate 377,722 downwards.
CAGAATTGCCCCTTTCAGAGATAAAGAAACTGAGGCAAATTGAGTTGCATAACTTGTCCAAGATTCCACTGAAGGATAATATGTGGAAATAGGATTTGAACCGATGTAATAGGACACCCGATCCCACCCGTTTAACCATTAAGTAATCTCATCATATGCATAAAATACTATGCATAATAGTCAAGACTGGGGAAACTGAAATATTCAACAGCAGTGGAAAGTGTGCATTCTTTGGCTAATACTCATTCAACGGAATCATATAGTACTATATATTACATATGAGGGCAGAAGGCTGACTGCCTTTTCCTTATTCCTAAAATCCCTTCCAGAAGACCTGGGATGAGTCACACCCACAGACATTCGCAGACCATTTTGGCCCATCTGGAACAAGACTCTTCCCACATCCTGTCCCTGGCACAGTATCCCTGTTCCTGAGTGAGTCACGCCCACAATCATTAACAGACCATTTAAACTCATTAATAACAAGACTCTTCCCACATCCTGTCCTTGGGACAGTGTCTCCTGACTGTGTACAAGCCCCCTTACTCTGGTAAAGTACACCCTTTACTAACTCCTCCCCCAAACCCACAAGCCCTGCATCCACAAGTCCCGCCTTTTTGGGCCCGGCCAATGGAAATCTCTTTACTAAACTCACTCAAAATCAAATCAAAGGAACCCCTGTACCTGACCTCTCTCTCCAGGCCTAGGTCACTCAAATTAGTGCTTAAAAATAAACTGTATTAGCGACTTATTTTTGCAGAGTTGGTTATCTCCATTGACACGTACATTACTGTCATCACCGCTCCATTCTACAGCGTACTTTATCTTAAAAGCAAAATATTGAGGGAAGAAAACCAGAAACAAAAGAATGTAGACAGCAGGATCCTCTTTACTGACACTCCAAATAAGGTATAATTAACCTGTGATGATGGAAGTCTGGAAGTTTAGTGGGAGTCCCTTTATGGGCGCTAAGGACCAGGAAGGACCGTGAGGGTTGCTGCTAGGCTGTGTGTCTTACCCTGGGTGGCCTTTACCAACTGCTATATTTAAGATTTCATGCTTAAATATATGTAAAGATTTCCCCCAAATGAAGGTTGTACCTTGTCATGATGCATTTTTGCATAGAAAAATATGTTGTGACCTTCCCAACAACCAAATACGTACATGTAGCTACTCTATATAAATATACATTTTATCACCTTTTTATGCATTTAACATTAGTTGTGACGTTCTGCCCATGTCAAGAAATATAGGCCCAACCGTGGTGTGCACTGCTACGTAATGCCGATAATGTCATCCTCAGGCCGGGACCGCAGGAGAGGCCCTGTCTGATTCCTGATCCCACCTGAAGGCCAAACACAGTGGCGTGTCTACCTACAGGGCCAGTGACTTCTGAGGCAGAAGGACTGTGACTCAACGAGACCCTGCCTTTGAAAAAGACACTAATATCACACGAAAAACTGTGATACTTTTCATTTCTTTTTCTGATTAAAATGTGAACCGCCCTCTGAGCCATGTTTTGTATGCATTCTCTGTGAGATACACTGTTCTTAAGATTCCTGGGAAATAAAGGTATCTCAATGAAACGATTGCAAGAAAATTTAATTTCATGGTTTTTTTTTTTTCTGGGTGAGTCATTTACTTTTAAGATAGGAATAGTATCATGACTCATAAATTATTAGCTAATAGTGGAAAGTGAGCTTTTATGAATTGAAGACAATTAATACGTTTTAAAAGTTTATTTCTTCTAAGAGCAAGAGAAACAAGAGAGAAGAAGAGAGACAGCGCCCCCTGGGTACTGATGCCGTGATCCATGCCAGCCTTCAGCCAGCTCTGGGTCATGCCAGCTCATGCCTGGTATACTCAAGGCGGTCTCTAGACTTGAACTGGTAACCTTGCCATGTACTGCCTCACAGAGTGCACTGTTTTACCTCTGCACCTTTGTCTGACCTCCCAAGACTTCTGTAAGAAGGCTGCAAAACCTTCTCAGACCAGAGTTTCCAGGCAAGAACACAAGATGGAATAAAATAATAACATATTTTTAAGTACATTTGTTAAGAAATTTTTTTTCTCCTTACATCTAGAAAAGTTATAGGCATCCTTATAACACTGCCAAACTGACATTTGTATGTGCTCTGGTCCCCAACACTGACACACATTCATCCCTCTTCCCTCCTCCCTGGGACAGTGCCACTCCTAACTGCCTAGTGGTTGGGCTCTACCCTGTATTTTAAGGATGATTGTCATTTGTGTGCATCCAGGTCTCTTTTTTTTTTTTTTTGGAGAGGTATTTTGCTATAGGGTGCATGTGCTCACCAGACAGAGAGAGACAGAGAGACAGAAAGTGAGAAATCATCCCCCAGGGGGGATGGCCACACCGCAATCCCTTCTCCTCTGTTCTCCTCTCGGGATCCTGGGCATGCATGCACACGTGCCTGGCGTGAGTTTTAAACTACCGGGTCCGGGACGCAAACCGCATCCAGGTCTCATTTTAAAAGTGTGTCTGGGGGCCAGCAGGTTGCACGGTAGTTAAGGAGCTGGACACTCCCACGTGGCCGACCACGGTTTGAGTCCTGGACCTGGTGGCTTGCTTTCTCATTTTTCCTTCTCTCTGTTTTTATCTGGTCAAATAAAAATAAATGAATGAATAAATAAAATTAAATAAATAACTTTTAAAAAAAAGGGGGGTCTCGCTTTAAAAAATAAATAAATAAAAGTGGATTTGAGGAAGAATATTGGCCCACTGCCACAAACATTTTTGATTCAGGAAGTCTACTTTGCCTTCCCATGATCATCCTTATTTCTTCAGATTATTATCTGCTTATTTACTAAATACAATATGCACAAATATCTGCAGAATTGAAACTGAAGTACGCTAAAATCTTTCCAAGAATGAGTATGGGCAAAGAGAAGTCGGGAATGCAGGGCCTATGGTGGATGGGAAGAAACCTGAATTGGAAAAGAGCCTTACAATGGGAGACGGGACCTGCAGAAGCTGCAGCGGTCTTATCACTGGACTCCCACATAATCGACGTATTTTGAGTCCCAGACCTGGAGGCTTGAAACTCAGGCTGGGCGAGTATCATGTGTGTGCTCAAAATCCAAGAGGAGAATGGAGGAGAAGGGATTGCAGTGTGGCCATCCCCCCGAGGGGTGATTTCTCACTTTCTGTCTCTCTGGAGAGCACATGTGCCCTATAGCAAAAGTTTCTCTTTTTCTTTTTCTGGAGAGGTTTTTGCTATAGGGCACATGTGGTCACCAGAAAGACAGAAAGAGACAGTGAGACAGAAAGAGAGAAATCACCCCCTGGGGGGATAGCAACGCTGCAATCCCTTCTCCTCCATTCTCCTCCCGGGATCTTTGGCACGCACGCACACAGGCCTGGCATGAGTTTAAGCCACCGGGTCCAGAACTCAAACCATGGAAGGAAGGAAGGAAGGAAGGAAGGAAGGAAGGAAGGAAGGAAGGAAGGAAGGAAGGGAGAAGGAGGTAGGTGAGGAATTTAGGTAAGGAGGAAACCAGAGTTTACAGAGCACCTACCATATATCAGGGATACATCTCTATGAACCTTTATTTCACAGATAATTGAACAGGCTTGCAGTCGGTTCACCTAAGTACTTAGAGGTCACCAAAAGGAACCTCTAAATTCATCTTCATATGTTTACTTTGCTTTGTTGACAAGTGACATCTAGGATAAGAAAATAATTTACAGCTGAAGCACATAAATGTAAGATGTATTATACAATTAAGAAGACATACACACACACACACACACACACACACAATCTCATTCATTCTTTCAAAAATATCTTAAAACATGCTGTAGTGATTTTTTTTGTTTGTTTTGTTACTTTTGGGTTTTTTTTTGCTCTAGAGCACATGCACTCACCAGAAAGACAGAGACAGAAAGCAAGAAATCATCCCCCGGGGGGATGGTCATGCCGCAATCCCTTCTCCTCCATTCTCCTCTCGGGATCTTGGGCACGCACGCACACACACCCAGCGTGAGTTTAAGCCACCGGGTCCAGGACTCGAGCAGCAGTCAACTACGTGGGAGTCCAGCAACAAAGCCATTACGCCATTTGCTAGTCCTCATGCTGCAGTGATTTTAAGCAATAGCCTCTTTTAAAATTTAATGATATAGCTACAAATTCTAAATAAATCTTGCACAGATTTGTCATATATAGAATATGTTTATTATTTACAAAGACCAATGGGGATAAGAAGTCTGCACATTATTTCAAAGTATTTATCAGGAAAAGAAATTGCATCGCTTTCTTTTTCTCAGCTTTTTTCTTTAATATATTTTGTTTTATTTTATTTTATTTTATTTTATACATTCAATTACACTTGTAAATTGAATTTTCCAACATGAATATATTTCACACCAAGCCAGTTTAGGATACTATACATGTTATCATCAATAGATAATAATCAATTTCTGTGTCCCATAAATATCTTGCCTCTCTATTTTCGGTATGAATATCTTTCTTCAGACTCTCCTCCTTCTCCCACACTCTTCCTATACTGTTTCCAGTATCCATAACTATTTTCCATGCTCCATATCCTCTAATTTTTCTATTTTATCCATAGAGTGTGGACAATCAGTATATATTAAGTGGGGACATACAATGTCTCTCCTTCATAACCTGGCTTGCTTCACTCAGCAGTAAATCTTCCATATTTGTCCACTTTCTATCAAAAGCCAGAGTCTTATTTTTTTATGGCGGAATAGTATTCCATAGAGTATGTGTGCTTTTTTAATCCATTCTTCTGTTCATGTACATTTAGGTTAGTTCCATGTCTTAGCAATAGTGAATAATGCTCCATAAACATTGATGTGCAAGCACTTTTCCAACTGAGCTTTCTCCTATCCTTTGGGTAGATACCCAGGAATGGGATTGCTGGATCATATGGTAGTTCTATTTGTAGATCTTTGAGGAACCTCCACCTTATTCTCCACAATGGCTGGACCAATTTACATTCCCATCAGCAGTGCAGGAGAGTCCTCCTTTCACCACAGCCCAACCAACACTTACTAATTTTTGTATTTTTAATCTTAGCCATTTTGTGTCTCATTGTGGTTTTGATCTGCATCTCCCTTATGATGAGGGATGTTGACCATTTTTTCATATGCTTTTTGCCTGTTTATATATCTTCCTTAGAGAGTTTTTTTTTTTAGCTTTTTCCCATTTTTAATTGAGTTCATCATTTTTCTTTCTTTTCTTTTTATTTATTTTATTTATTTATTTATTTATTTTTGGATAAGCTGCTTGAGTTCTCTGTGTACTCTGCTTCTCAGTCCCTATCCAAAGCACAGTTTACAAAAATATTTTCCCATTCCGAAGGTTGGAGATTCACGCTTCAACCTTACTATATTTTTTGCTATGCAGAAACTTCTTAATATGATGTAATCCCACTTGTCTATTTTTGAGATTATTGATTTTGCTTTAGAGGTCTTATTTAAGAAGTCTTTGCCAGCCCCAATGTCCCCCAGAATTTCCCCAGTTTTCCACCAACAGTTTTATAGTTTGGGGTCTTAGGTTTAGATTTTTGATCCACTTTGAGTTGATTTTTGTCAGTGATGAGAAGTAGGAGTTCAGATTCTTCTTTCTGCAGGTGGATACCCAGTTTTCCCAGCACCATTTCCTAAAGAGGTTTTCCTTTTCTCACTGGATTGACTGGTACCCTTTGTCAAAAGTGGGTTGGCTGTAAGCTTTGGGGTTGGTCATGCCACAATCCCTTCTCCATTCTCCTCTCGGGATCTTGGGCATGCACGCACACACGCCTGGCGTGAGTTTTAAGCCACCAGGTCCGGGATGCGAACCACGGTCAACTACGTGGGAGTCCAGCGACATAGCCATTACGCTAACTGCTGGTTCCCTGCAATATATTTTGAGGTCAGAAAGTGAGATGCCTCCTATTCCACTCTTCTTGTACAGGATTGCTTCAGCAATATGGGGCCTTTTATGATTCCAGACAAATTCTATCATTGTCTTTTCTAGATCTGTGAAGAATGTGTCTGGTACTTTGATTGGGATTGAATTAAATATGTAGATTAATTTGGGTAGAATTGCCATTTTGATTATATTAATTCTTCCAGTCCAGGATGTCCTTCCACTTTCTTGTGTCATTTTCAATTTCTTTTTTTAGTTTCTCATAGTTTTCCTTGTGGAGGTCTTTGACTTCTTTGGTTACATTTATTCTTACGTATCTTATACTTTTTGTGGCTATGGTAAATGAGATTACTTTCTTCAGTTCTAACTCGGTCTGCATATTGTTAATGTATAGAGATGCTATAGAGGGATCAGCAGTTGGTGTAATGGCTATGTCGCTGGACTCCCATGCAGCTGACTGCAGTTTGAGTCCCAGACCTGGTGCCTAAACTCATACTAGGCACGTGTGCATGTGTGCCCAAGGTCCCAAGAGGAGAATGGAGAAGGGATTGTGGTGTGGCCATCCTCCCTGGTGGGGTAATTTCTTGCTTTTTGTCTCTCTGTCTCTCTCTGTCTTTCTGGTGAGCACACATACCCGATAGTAAAAACCTCTCAAAAAAAAAAAAAAAAAAGAAAGAAAGAAATGCTATAGATTTCTGTATGTTGATTTTGTATCCTGCCACTTTACTGTATTCATTTATTACTTCCAGGAATTTCAGGAATTATTTTGCATAAATCATTGGGTCTTCTATGAATACAATCATGTCATATGCAAATAAAAATAATTCACCTCTTCTTTTGCTATTTGAGTGCCTTTCATTTTATTCTCTTTTCTGATTGCATTGGGTGAGGACTTCCAGCACTATACTGAATAGGAGTAGAGAAGGTGGGCATCCTTGTCTTGTACCATTCAGAATGATGTTAGTTATGGGTTTCTCATAGATATCTTTTATGACCTTTTTATGCCAATTTTGCTAAGAATCTTAATCATGAAGGGATGTTGTATTTTATCAAATGTTTTTTCTGCATCAATTGAAATGATCATGTTGTTTTTATTTTTCTTTCTGTTAATATGGTGTATCACGTTTATGGTTTTGCATATATTGAACCATCCTTGCATACCCATAATAAAGCCTACCTGGTCATGATGTATAACCTTTTTAATATGTTGGATACTATTTGCTAGTATCTTGTTGAGAATTTTTCCATCTGTATTCATCAGAGATATTAGTCTACAGTTTTCCTTCCTTGCATGTCCTTGTCTGTTTTAGTTCATAGCACTAATTGCTATGAACTTTCCTCTTATGACAGGCTTTTTATCTTTTCTTCCCATGCAAAGGATAATCTTGCCAGGTATAATAATCTTGGTTGAGATTATTTCTCTCCTCATTTCTTATATATCTTTCCATTCTTCCCTTGCTTGTATTATTTCTAGTGAAAGGTCCAGTGTTAACCTGATGAAATAACCCCTGTAAATCACTTAATATTTCTCTCTTGCTAGTTTTAGTATCTTGTCTTTATCTGTGATTTTGGCCAATCTAGCTATGATACACTGTGGAGAAGATCTTCTTGGGTTGATTCTATTTGGAGTTCTTTGTATTTCTTGTATCTAGATATTTGAGTGCTTCTTTAGACTTGAGAAGTTTTCTTCCAGGATTTCATGAAATAAATTTTCAATACCCTTGTTATAATTTCTTCTCTTTCCAGGATACCAATTATTTGGATGTTTGCATAGCTGTTGGAATCTAGTATTTCTTGTATATTATCTTCATTTTTTTGTTATTTTATCTTTTTGGTGTTTTTTTCCTAGATTAGAGGTTTTGTTTTCTACATCCAAGATTTAATATTCAGCATGGTCTAATCAGCTCTTAATAGTTTTGAGAGAGGTTTTGATCTCCTGTCTTCATCTCTAAAAGTTTTACTTGATTCTTTTTTTATGGCATCATTTCTTCTTTCAAATTGTGGAAGGACTTGCTCATCTCCTGGAGTTTGTTGTCTCTTTTCTGTTTCAGTTCATAGAGTTTTGTCACCATGAGTTTTCTGGTAAAAATGTCAGAGAATTCTTTCTCTGACATTTCAGTAACTTCTGATTTTTCAAGAGATGGCAGAGTTATTGTGTTCTTTTGATGGAGACGTATTTCCTGGTTTTCTATGCTAGAGGCTCTTCTGTGACGTTTAGTCATTTGATGTATTCACTTTTAGATAACCCTTAGGAGAATGTTTCTGCACCTAGGAACTAGTTTGCCCCCTTTTTCTGGGAATTGCTTTTGTGCCAAAGTCTCTCTTCTGCTGTGGTTAGCAATGTGGTCCCCATAGGATGAGTTTCTATTCTGGTTTCTCAAGAGCAGTTTCTCCCTTTTTGCTTGTGGTTCAGTGCTGGGTGGGGATTCCTGAGAGCATCAGGATGCTAGGATGTTTTAAAACTATAATTCTAGACCCATCTTCCTGGTGGCCTCTGAGGCTGAGAGATTTAGCCTTGCCTCAGGTTCCCTGACTGGGCAGGAGTCTGCAGACGGAGATGAATAATGAGTAAGTAATCATCCCTCCCCACCAGGGAAGACAGCCACATGGCAATCCCTTCTCCTCCATTCTCTTCTCAGGATTTTGGGCTGGCACACACACACACAAACACACACGCAATCCAGCATGAGTTTCAAGCCACCAGGACTTGAACCATGGTCGTCCATGTGGAGCTGCAGTGCCTGAATTACTGCGCCACCTGCTGGCCTGCACCACTTTCACAGTGTTACTCCCAGATGTTTTGTCCCATCTGCTGGGACATATGAGCCTCTGCTCTAAGAAACCATTCTCCCTGGTCACTTAGTAATCCAGGCTCAGTGCTTTGGGACAAAAAGAAGATCAATATAATTGCTTCCACCAGAAAATACATTTCAGAATGCCTACATTCAGTTGAATATTTTTTCTTAATATTCATCTTTATTAGTCTGCTACCCACTCAGTCTAATACCAACAATGATTGTACATCTTCCAAATTAAATTCATTTAAGTTTCAGAAAAAGAGAATGATCTTTCGGAACCATTTTTTATTTGTCTTAAGAGGTGTGCCCATGATGTTGGTTTGTTTTGGGGGGCTGGAGAACTGACGAAGGGCAGTTCCAGAAAGGAAGTCCATTACCTGAATAATGCCTCTGTCTTTGAACCTCTGCCTTCTGAGTTGTGAAACAAGACAGAGCCTAGTACAAACAGCGGGTGTGTGGAGATTACGCAGTCCAATCAGAGAGCACACGTAGCACTGCAGGTACAAAAGAACTGCTCGTGTGTGAGGCTGAAGTGAAAGTTTGACTTAACTGTTTTTTAATTTGCTACATGGCTTGTGTGCTTGCCAGAAACAGACAGAAAGAGAGAGGGAGAAAAGGGACATGAGCAAGCATCCTCCTCCCCAGGGGGAATGGTCATACCACAATCCCTTCTCCATTCTCCTCTCAGGAATTTTAGTACACACGCACATGTGCCTAGCATGTTTCTCAAGCTTCCAGTTCCAGGACTCGAACCTGTGCAGTCAGCCATGTAAGATCCAGTCACCATAATCATGCCCCTTGCTGTTCCAGTTTGATACAATTTGAAGATGCATTTTACACAAGAAAGATTTTCTAAGGAAAAGCCAAATTATTTTATTCAAGCAATTCTTTTTTTGTTTTGTTTTGTTTTTAATTTTGACCAAAGAGAGAAAGAAAAAAAAAAGTGAGAAAGCAAGCCACCAGGTCTGGATGTGGTCAGCCATGGCCATGTGGGAGTGTCCAGCACCTTAATCACCACACCACCTGCTGGTCCCTTATTCAAGCAATTCTAAAGGAATTTAATAACCTTAATGTAAAGATGGAAAATTATTCATTACCCAGGGCTGATGAAGAAACATACAAAATAATATTGTTCAAAAGTTTAAGCTTATGGGACCAGCAGTTGGCATAATGACTATGTTACTCGACTCCCATGTGGTCGACTGTGGCTTGAGTCCTGAACTTGGTGGCTTAAACTCACACCAGGCATGTGTGCATGCGTGCCCAAAATCCTGAGAGGAGAATGGAGGAGAAGGGATTGCAGCATGGCCATCCTCCCTGGGAGGTGATTTCTCACTTTCTGTCTCTGTCTCCCTGTTTCTGGTGAGCGCACGCACTCTATAGCAAAAACCTCTTCAAAAAAAAATAGTTTAAGCTATTACAAGTTATAAAAATAGTGTAGTCATTATTCAAAGTATGATTTATGTTATTCTCCACATTTTAAAATTTGGCTTAGTTATATCTTGTGCAGTAGTATCTCTAGGATCCTGAATTACACTGATTTTTGTCCTAAGCTATGAGGAGTGGAAGGAGTGGGACCTTGAAAATTCTGATTTGTGGATTTCTAGCTCATCCACCTCCACTGTCAATAACTACACTTTCGGGCATATCACATAGCACCAGCCCGCTCTCTTCCCTCTGGTTCTGGCCTAGGTCAGAATCTACCCCATCAGCTGGATGACTAAGTATCTCCTGAGGGTTTGCTATTGACCAGTGCGCATTTGTTCAGCTTTCATCATGGTGGCACACTAACCTCTAAACAGCACAACAATCCTATTACTACTTTGCTCAAAGACCTTCCACGTCTTCCAGTTTCCAAATACATCACCGTACAATTTTTTAGGATAGTATTGAAGGGTCTCCAGGGTACACACTAGCTCCAGCTTGTTCTCTGGGCTTCTGGTAAGCTATCCCCACACAAATATTACCTATGCTAGCTCTACCCTAGGACGTTCAGTTTGTTTGTTTGTTTTTTTAATTTTGCAAAAAGGTGTAGAGAAAGTGAGAAGGTCCCCCCCGTGGGGAGTGGCCACACTGTAATCCCGTCTCCCCCTTTTCTCCCATCCTTTGGGATTTGGGGCGCATCCCCTCCCAGTGTATTTCTCAAGCTAGTGGTAAATACAAACCACACAGTTGGCCATGTGGGGTCCAGCTGCCTTAACCACCACACCACGGGCTGGTCCTCTACTAGGATTGTCCATATAGATTTTCCTAATTCTCACAATAGCACCGTGATCAGTTACTAGCATTTCCACTTTACAGAATTGTAAAATATTACTTGTTAATATTAATTCAGCGCATTTAATTATGTTAACTATTTTGTTTCTTGCTCTATATTTGGACACACTTTTATGTTTTTATAATTACACAGTAACTACCAGGTCTCATATAGAGAGCATCACTGCTGTGACTCAGATAGCCACCGTCGATCACAGTCCTTTTGAAGATTTCCAACAAACTGATGCGATCAAGGTGTGATTCCCTGACAAGGCAGCTAAACTGATGTCCAGGCTTGGGTTCCAACTTTCTTGGCTGGTGGACGAGGCATCCCTCTTAAACACGCTGTCACTTATGTTGAGAGTCATATCATTTATTCATCAAAATTATTTGGGTTTCAGACATTGCCCTCCCGCACCTAAGTTCACAGATGTACTGGTGGCATATTGAGGTCACTCTTAGAATTCAAGCAAATTCTGAGTCTCCAAGCATCAGCATGACAAATCTGCACAGCTCCAGTCCCTGTAGCAGCAGCTGCTATCACATCAGATTCGGATGCAGCCTTTCGGCCATAACCATCTTCCAATCAACTCACTGAAATGAAGATAAAGAGAAGAGACTCCAAAGGCACATGCTTTCTTTTTAGAAAACATGGAGTGGTTCCTTTGGCAACATACATGCGAATCTACAAAAAAGGTGATATTGTAGACACGAAGGGAATGGGTACTCTTCGAAAAGGAATGCCCCACACATGTTACCGTGGCAAAACTGGGAGGGTCTACAACGTCACCCAGCATGCTGTTGGCATTGTTGTGAACAAACAACTCAAGGGCAAGATTCTTGCCAAGAGAGTTAATGTCCGTATGGAGCATATAAGCATTCTAAGAGCAGAGATAGCTTCCTAAAACGTGAGAAGAAGGGGCCAGCCGGTGGCACAATGTTTATGTCATTGGACTCCCACGTGGTCAACCGTGATTCAAGTCCTGGACCCAGCAGCTTAAAATCCGCACCAGGCTCGTGTACACATGAGCCCCAAATCCCAGAGGAGAGTGGAGGAGAAGGGGTTGATGTGTGGCCATCCCTCCTGGGGGTGATTTTCACGTTCTGTTTCTCTCTCTCTCTCTAATGAGCAAATGCACCCTATAGCAAAAAAAAATCTCTCTTAAAATAAACAAACAAACAAAAAAACACGTGAAGGAAAATGACCCGAAAAGGAAGGAAGCCAAAGAGAAAGGGACCTGGGTTCAACCGAAGCTGCAGCCTGCTCCACCCAGAGAAGCACACTTTGCGAGAACCGGTAGAAAGGAGTCTGAACTTCTGGAACTTTTTCTCTATGAATTCATGGCATAATAGGTGTTAAAAATAAATAAAAAGAACTCTGGGCTATAAAAACAAGTTCAAATGCCTTTCTTCTTTGTGAATCTCCACGAAATTTTTTTAAAACATGGAAATTAGTCTCTGACTATTGTAGGTTGGATCATAAAATGGGGTCATGTCTCTCCACCTCTGGAGAGAAAGAGTTTTAGCATAACTATGGCAGTTTTGACCCAGATGGTCACTCCCACTTGTCCCTCACAGGGAGTTATCTGTGCACAGAGGGATGCAGTCAACCCCATTCACCCACTTGTATGTACTAACTGTAAACTTTTAGAGGAGATTTACGAAGGGAAATCTACATACAGCTTCTCCTCATGAATGTTTAAAATAATTTTTTACCGTTCTAAGACTGAGTTCATCCCTACGTAGACCAGATAAAAACAAATGGCACTGAAGTTTTACTGAAAGAAATCTAATTTATTAAAGAATATTTAGCGGGTACCCAAGGTTTGCTGTATATTAAAAAATGGTGCCATCTACATGACAGTGGGCAGTGTGAGTGAGTGAGTGAGTTGGACTTAGAACTAGTCCATATGGCTGAAGAGGAGTTAGGTCCAGCTGATACTAGGACCTCTCCCATATCAACTACGCAGACGTGTGTGTGTGTGTGTGTGTGTGTGTGTGTGTGTGTTTACATAAATTTACATTTTCAGTGAAATGCAAATGCCAGTCTATAGTGTAGGCAGCCTCCAATAAAGAGAAGTTCAAGGTCAGTGAGAATATAGCTCAGCAACATCACAGAGGGTGGTGACTGAGACAATTTGGATATGTGGGTAAAACCCACATTTCTGGGGAATCTTCTAGATTTTCAAATGAGCATCGGTTTCCACCATCTGCAGCCTGGAAGAACCACTGGATGGAAAGGAACAGAAGTAGGTTAGTTTGAGGGGCTAAGAGCTGCCTGTTGAGAACTGTGTCTGTGTTCCCTAGAACCGAGTAGTAGAATCCACAAACAGACCAGAATCTAAGACACAGAAGGAATCCCAGAGAATCTCAAAAATATCTGGGGAGAGGACTGACTATAAAAGACTAGAATTGTGCTAATAAACGCTCGTGGCCATTGGGAGTCGCATGGGAATGCACATGTGACCTATTTATAACCACCCTAGCAAAGCCTCAGGCATGTCCATAGGCGGCACAACCCCAGCAAGACCTCCGTTGCTGGCTGCTTTCTCTACTCTTATTACTGTTTTCTTTGATTGTATCATCTGCTAAACTCTAGTCAAGAAAAGGTATTGGGAACCAGCAGTTAGCGTAATGGCTATGTCGCTGGACTCCCATGTAGTCGACTGCGGTTCGCGTCCTGGACCCCGTGGCTTAAAACTCATGCCGGGCATTTTTGCGTGCGTGCCCAACATCCTGAGAAGAGAAGGGACTGCGGCGTGACCATCCCCCCTGGGGATGATTTCTCGCTTTCTGTCTCTCTGTCTCTCTCTGTCTGTCTGGTGAGCGCACGCACCCTATAACAAAAAAAAAAAAACCTCTCAAAAAAAATAAGTATTTATCTATGAAGTCATTTCGTCAGTCACCTTGTCCCTAACTCTGCTCCAAAACCTACCACCATGACATAAATCAATTACAGCTATCAATCAACCCAGACACTATTATATGAGACATTGTGTACTAGAAACTTATTTTTTTCTTTACTTTTCTTCTTCTTCTCTTCTTCTCTTCTCCTTCTTCTCCTTCTTTTTTTTGTTTGTTTTTGTTTTGTTTTGTTTTATCTGTCTTACCTTGGGTTCATAATGATTTATTTATTTGGCTTATTTGGCTTGTTCTCTCCCTTCTGGACTGAACTCTCTCAGGATATGATCTGTCTTGTTCATATGAAATTGAGTGTTTACATGTTCACAGGCCTAGTGTAGTATGCCCATTTTTCTCGAAGAATTGTTCCTTCTTTTGGCAAAATAATAATAATAATAATAATAATAATAGTAATATCTTATTATCAAAATACCAAGAAAAGAAGAAGTCACAGAAATAGTTTCTGTGTCTTATTCTTATGTAAGAAAAGGCCAGGAGGTTACTAAAGACCTCCCCTCCCATCCAGAAAAATTAATATAGTTAGACGCAATGCTTTGAAACAGATATGTTCGTAACAAAATATTTGGGGAAGTAGAAAATTAAATATTCTGAAAGAATAAAACAAAAACGATGAGACTATTACAGGACAAATATTGAAACTTCACTGAGAAAAACTAAATAATGACCAATGACTACTCCCAATGAGAGAGCTATTTACTTGAAAAAGAGTCTTTGCAGATGAGATTAAGTTAAGAATCTTAAGATGAGGAGATAATTCTGGGATACCCATGTAGTCCAATAACATCACAAGTGTCATAGAAAACAGGTAGAAAGGTAGAAAGAGAACTGACCCAGACAATCGCAGGAGAAAGGAACAGGAAGACTGAGCACAGCATTAAACAATGTGGCTGCAAGCCAAGGCAGCTGGAAGCCACCAGAAGCTAGAGAAACAAAGAAAGGATTCTCTCTCCCTAGAACCTTCAAAGGAAGCACGGCCCTACTGAAACCCTGATTTCCAGCTTCTGTTCTCCATAACCAAGGGAGAGTACATTTCTGTTGTTTGAAGCCAACAATGTCACGGTCACTTCCTACGGCAGTCTCGGAAACTAACATACATGCATTAAGGTTTGAATAAAATCGGAGGTAAAGGAGAAGGAACTTGAGAACGTCCTTACCAGATAAACTGATCTCTTGGTAAAGAAAGAGCCAAGTATAGCCTGAGTTGCAGAATCTTCTTGTCCTCCAGAAGTGATTTGGTTAGCCCTTCTTGGCAAGGATTGGGGAGAAAGTGACTAAACACAAGAAAAAGGCCTTCAGGGGAGAAATGCGAGCTCAACCGAGGTTTGAAACAACGAATTCATAATGCATTTATTCATTTTTATCTTAAAAATGTACTTTTTGTGGGGTACGGTATGATTTTTCTGCATACAGTGCATAATTTCAAATTTCAGGTATAGATACATTCATCTTCTTTAACATTGAACATTAAATTATGTTATGTACACTCAAAAATAGTTCTGCTAGTTTCTTTTGGAAATATGTATTCAATAGTCAAAGACATTAACGATTTTTCTATGGTGTACGCCATTCCATAACCCATCCCTCTTGGTTACATGCGTTCATGTATCTGTAACTACATCTCTCCCCGTCCCCATGCAGTTCCTGGTACCTACCATAACTCTCTTTCCTTACATGCCATCAAAGTTTCAGTGTCTGCCAGTGAGTATGGTTATTTGATATATGTTAGCCAGGGACATCTAGTATTTGTCTTTGATAGCCTGGCTTGTTTCACCTAGTGTTATCTTTTTTCCCAATAGGAATTATTACTTCATTTAATTAATTAATTTATTTTTAATTTGCTTTAGGGCACATGCACTCACCAGAGAGAGACAGAGAGGGTGAGAGAGAGTATGAGAGGGAAAGTGAAAAAGCAAGCCACCAAGTCAGGGATTCAAACTGCAGTTGGTCATGTGGGAGTCCAGCACCTCGACCACCACGTCACCTGCTGGCCTCTAGCATTATACCTTCCTCTGGGTTTATCTACTATGTATCAAAGGACAGGCTATTGCTATTCTTTACAGTTGGGTAATAGTCCATTTTGTATATGTGCTTCATTTTATTAATCTAGTTATCAGTTGTTGGACCCTTAGGTTGATTTCATCTCTTAGTTATTGTGAATAATGCTAAATAAACATGAATGTGCAAATATCTCTCCAACTGATTTCCTGTCCTTTGAGAAAACACTCAAGAGTGGGATTACTGGGTCATACAAAAGGTCTATTTTTAGATTTTAGAGGGCCCCCTATATTGTTTTCCATAGTCGTCGTAATAGTTTACATTTCCACCAACAGTGCATGGGTGTTTCCTTATCTCTGCAGCCTTGCCAGCACTTGGTATTTACATATTTTTCTTAAATTACAACCATTCTGACTAGAGTTAGGTTATACCTTATTGTGATTTTAATTTGTATTTTCCTTATGACAAGAGATGGCGAACATTTTTCACGTTTTTACCCACTCATATATCTTCCTTTGAGAATTATCTGTTCAGATAAGTTGCTTAATTTTTGACGGAGTTATTTGTACTTTTTGTGAGTGAGCTGTTTGAGTTCCTTACGTATTTTAGTTATCAATCCTTTACCCAAAGAATAGTGTGACATATTTTCTCCCATTCTGCGGTTGTCTCTGTACTCTGTTTATTGTTTCCTTGGCTGTGCAGAAGTCTTTTAGTTTGATGTAATCTCACTTCTCTGTTTTTGATGTTGGTGCCTATGCTGTAAAGGTCTTATTTAAGAAAGAGTTGCCTATTACAATATCTTGAAGTGTTTTTCCTGCATTTTTCTCAAGTAGTTTTATAGTGATGAGCTTTATGTTTAAGTCTTTAATTCATTTTGAGTTAATTTTTATAAATTGTGAAATTTTTATAATAGTTCCATTATTCTATAAGTGAATATCCCATTTTTCTAGCACCTCATATCGAAAAGACTTTTTCTACTGAATTGTGTTGTGACCGCTGCCAAAAATGAGCTCACTGTATATTGCTGAATGTATTTTTGAATTCTCTGTCCTCTTCCATTGGTCCATGTGTCTGTTTTTGTGCCAATACTATCTTATTTTTGTTATTATGGCTTTGTAATATATTTTAAAGTCAGGTAATGAGTGCCTCCAACTTTATTCTTTTTACACAGCATTGCTTTGGCAATATGGGGTCTTTCGTGATACCAAACAAATCTTATAATTGATTTTTCTATTTCTGTGAAGGGTGTATGTGGTATTTTGATAGGAATTATATTGAATTTGTACATAAGTTTGGGTAATAACAACATTTTTTTTTTTTGGAGAGGTTTTCGCTATAGGGCGTGTGTGCTTGCCAGACAGACGAGAGAGACAGAGAGCTAGAAAGCAAGAAATCACCTTCCAGAGGGGATGGCCATGCCGCAATCCCTTCTCCTCCATTCTCCTCTTGGGATCTTGGGCACGCACGCACAAGCGCCTGGCGTGAGTTTAAGCCACCGGGTCCGGGACTCGAACCACGGTCGACTACATGGGAGTCCAGCGACATAGCCATTACGCTAACTGCTGGTCCCAATAACATTTTAACACTGATTCTTCCAATTCATGAACAAAGGATATCTTTCTACTTTTTGGGGGGTATCTTTTTCGATTTTTTTATTCAGATTATCTATAGAAGAAATCATTCACTTCCTTGGTTAGTTTTATTCACTTCCTTGGTTAGTTTTATTCACTTCCTTGGTTAGTTTTATTCACTTCCTTGGTTAGTTTTATTCCTAGGTATTTGGGGGGAGGACATTCTAAAAGGAATCACTTTCCTCATTTCTGTCTCAGCCCATTTGTTGTTAGTGTAGAAAAATTCTACAGACTTTTATATCCTGTGATTTTACTGAACTTATCACATCTAAGAGGTTTTGGGACTTTTTTTTTTTTTGATTCCTTAGTATTGTCTATGTATATAATCATGTTGTCTACAAATAGAGACAATCTAACTTCTTGTCTTTTAATTAGTATGATTTTTGTTTCATTTTCTTCTCTGATTGTGTTAACTAGAAGTTCCAAGTACTGAGTTGAATACTATGTTAGGAAGGGTTTTGACAATCAGTAACAGGGTTGGCAATGAAGACACAAATTTTTCCCAGTCTCTGAGTTCAGTGGCTGCACTAAAACTCAGAAAGAAAAATAGGAGAAAATTTAAAAAATTAGATTCTAATTTTGAGGTCAGAATATATGACTTAAGAGGGAACTACAGTAAGAACTCCTTACAAGAACCAAGGATTTTAGAAAGTATCTGGGTCTTCAAAACAAAACAGACGCCTACTAAACAAACCAGAGCATCTATTGAATGCAGATTAACACCCAGAATTGCTTGGAATTGAGAAAGCCCAAGCTCCCCACTGCTTCAAGTCAGAGTGAATCTGAATCCTCCAAACCTGAGTTGAGCAGAATGTCTAATGTGGAATCAAATTGCCCTATGTTGCGCAACTGTCATTGGAATTGGACTTCCTGTTTTCTGAAAGTTTTCTTGTCTATTTCTGATTTCTTTGCTCTTCATTCCGAGCCTAGAGAAAGGGCGAAATAGGTGGAAGAAGCAGGAGGAGAAAAGGGAGGCAGAGAAGAAGAGAATGTCCTTACTAATATCACAGTATAAAATTCACAACGGGTATATGATTAAAGTATCACTATCCCTACTTTATAGAGAAGGGAAACACGGTTTGAAAAATTAAGGAGCCCAAAGTTATAAAAGTAGGAAAAGTTAAAAGAAAGAATCAAACCCAAGTTGGACTGGTTCCAAAGCCAATGCTCTTACCGTCACCTGATCCCCAGTGTTTCCATGGCAGTCATTCAATTCTGCTTATTTTTCATCAGCATCGACAAGTCTTTCAGACTCCTATCTTCCCATCCTCAACTGCCTTTGCAGTTACCGCTGATTTATTAAGTCACTCATTCAACAGGTTACTAAATACCTACTAAGCTGGAAAGTCCTCTGAAGGCTGAAGAAAATTAAATAGTAACCTGTAACAATGGCAGACATCGTGCCAGCTTTCATGATTTTACAACTCTAAAAAAGAAACCATCAATTAATTCCTTGTATTTCTATTACCTGGCTGTTAGATCTATTTAACAAACCATTTGGTCTCTACTTTGGAATATGTCTTTTTCAGATATAATGTGGCATGGTATAAGGAAACATTTTTTTAAATAAAAATTATTTTCAAAATTGTATATAGCAATCACTAAGATAAGACTGTTCTGGTCTTGGGGCCAGCAGGTGTGATGGTAGTTAAGGTGCTGGACTCCCACTTGGACACTGCAGTTCAAGTCTCAGACTTGGTGGCTTGGAAATGACACTGGGTACGTGTGCATGAGTGCCGAAAAATCCTAAGAGGAGAATGGGGGAGAAAGGATTATGGTGTGGTGACTCCCTCAGGAGGTGACTTCTCACCTTCCCTCTCACTGTTCATCTCTCTCTGGTGAGCACATGCACTATATGACAAAAATGTCCAAAAAAAAAAAAAAAAGACTGCTATGATTCTTGGTAGTAATTTGAATTGTGAATTTCAGCAAGTTTTTCAACTGTTATAAGTGGGAAATATGAGCCAGAAGATGGCATAATGGTTACATCACTGGATCCCCACATAGTCAACTGCAGTTCAATTCCCAGATCTGGCAGCTTCAAACTCATGCCGGGCACATGTGCATGTGTGTGCAAAACCCCAATAGGAGATGGGAGAAGGGATTGTGATGTGCCATCCCCCCTGGAGGTGGTTTCTTGCTTTCTGTCTCTCTGGTGAATGCATGCACCTATAGCAAAAATCTCTCTCTTTAAAAAATAATAATAATAATAATAGGAAATATATAAGCAAAGAGAAAAATGCACTAGGGAGAGACTTAAGAAAGTAAGGTTTCTGTACTAATATACTGTATTATATTTTAAATAGAAGACATCTCTTCAAGTTAAATCTAAGTTTCAGGCAAAAACAGTCTGTATTTATTATTTATGTACTAAGAGGTAAGGAGATCACGAAAGTAATTTTAGACTGTGTTATGATAACACGTGTGAAATCACCATGTCCTACCATAACAGACCAAATCCTTTGGTAAGAAATACTACCTATGTTTTCCTGGGACCACCAGGTGGTGTGGTGGTTGGTGCGCTGGATGCTCCCACATGACTGACCACAGATCAAATCCTGGACCTGGTGGCTTGCTTTCTCACCTTCTCTCTCTCTCTCTGTCTGTGTGTGTCTCTCTGGTGAAAATTTTTTTTAAAAGGAATGAATGAATAAATAAAGTTAAAAAAAATGAAATAGTTATCTCCATTCCTAGAGTTCATTTTAAAAAAGATAAAAAAGAAATACTATCTATGTTTTCTGAAGGGTCTTCATTAACATTTCTCTACACAGAGACTACATTCAGGTACTTTAGATCACCTGACCTAGAGCCAGCAGGTGGTATGGGGGTAAAGGCACTAGATCCCACATGGCCAACTCCGTAGTTCAAGGTGCAGAGCCAGTGGCTGGAAAAACATGACGAGCGTGTATGCTTGTGTGCCCAAAGTCCTGAGAGGAGACGGGGTGGGGTGGGGGGGGGGCGATCTCAACACGGCCAGCCCTCCAGGGAGTGATTTCTCACTTTCTTTCTCTTTCTGCCTCTCTCCAGTAGGTACACATGCCCTTTAGCCAAAAAACAGAAAGTAAAAAAGGGAAAAAGAGAAATCTTACCTATTCAGGAGGGACATCTGTGACATGGAAGAAATTGTAAACTTTTAGAAATTATAATATGCTGGAGGACCAGCAGTTAGCGTAATGGCTATGTTGCTGGACTCCCACATAGTCGATCGCAGTTCAAGTCCCCGACTCAGTGACTTAAACTCACACTGGGCGCTTGTGCATGCGTGCCCAAGATCCCAAGAGGAGAATGGAGGAGAAGGGATTGTGGTATGGTCATCCCCCCTGGGGGGTGATTTCTCGCTTTCTGTCTCTCTGTCTCTATCTTTCTGGCGAGCGCACGTGCCCTATAGCAAAAACCTCTCCAAAAAAATAAAAGAAAAAAGAAAAAAAATTGTAATATGCTAAAATATTAAATACACCTGAGTATTATCAACATCAATATTTTCACAATCAATTTTTAACATTTCCTCTATTATTTTCCAAGTTAAATAGCTTTCATTATTCATTAGAAATATTGTAAATTTGTCTAAGCAAAAAATCTACACGGTAAACTGCTCGCAGTGTACATTAAATAAATATTGCTCCTAGTCTACGTGTCCAACCCTTTCCCCACGTCCAGTTTCCCCAACATGAGAGTTTATTTTCACATCACACAGGCCCACCTTCCGATGTCAAGCATTCAGCCCGTCAGCGTCCAATGAGGGTTTCAGTAAAAGTCCCACGGTGCTCATTATAAAATTAGTAATTAAACCTCATTTCAACCGAAATCAATAAAGTAAGCTGTTTTGTGGGTTGGAGAACATATTGGTAAGTCAAATTAATTAACAGTACACTGTGGAATAAAAACTCTGGCAAAAATTCAAGCAGGCGTTTGCTTCGTCATCTCTAACTCCCAGCTCTCAAATGTGTACACGACCCTAGGCAAATAACAAACCTCGCTCTTGTTTTTCTTTCCAAATGTAAAAAGGACTTCATAATTTATTAACTCATTTAACCATTGTAATGAGTACTTCATGTTTGCTCGATAGTTTTGTCAGTTACTAAGGATTTAACAGTGAACGTGACAAATGGAGTCAAGTTTTTTCCTGTTACAGAGCCTCTGAGGTCTGAGCTCATTTTAGGGCGGGCTAACAGGAAGGCAAGTCCTCTGGCCTCCGTCTGTCTCCCGACTCATCATTCATTTCTTAGTTAAAATACGTCTCCTTTAGGCTACTGTGATCCTTCTAGGAACGGCGCTACTTAATCCCCTTATTCCCATTACCAACTGTATTTGACTTCCTTCATTTCTTAATTACTTTCGATGATTATTTTATTCACAGCTCTATTTTTTTCTTGCCTTTCCAGATAAGTAGAAGGAAGATTCCACACCTTAGCAACCTTGTTTCCCCTCCAGTAAAGTGAACAATATCTTCTACATGGTAGCTTTTCAATAAATGTTTTTTTAAATGAGTTAATAAGAAGATAAGTAAAAGGTCCTGCCACAGTGAAATTGACTTCTGTTTCAGGTTCCATTCTCGAGGAATGGTTGTTGTACAGGGGCCATCTTCAGATATAGTATCATGCAAAAGCCTACAGAGAGGAGAACTAGCTGAATTCCAAACCCCATTTGTTGGGAACCAGCAGTTAGCGTAATGGCTATGTCGCTGGACTCCCACATAGTCGACCGCGGTTCGCGTCCCGGACCCGGTGGCTTAAATCTCACACTGTGTGCGTGCGTGCCCAAGATCCCGAGAGGAGAATGGAGGAGAAGGGATTGCAGCGTGACCATCACCCCTGGGGGGTGATTTCTCACTTTCTGTCTCTATGTCTCTCTTTGTCTGTCTGGCGAGCGCACACGCCCTATAGTGAAAACCTCTCAAAAGAAAAAACCGTTTGTTGACTGATTTAGCTTCTCAAAGATCAAACCATTCGCTTTTAGGATCTCTGCGGTCACAAGCGACCCCACAAGGAAAAATGGTGATTCTCTTTTAGTCTACATTCTACTGAAGTCATTTCTGCCAGTAAGTTTCATCACTCATTCTGTTGAAGGTGATTATAGGGACCAGCAGTTAGCATAATGGCTATGTCGCTGGGCTCCCATGTAGTCGGCCGCGGTTCAAGTCCCAGACCCGGTAGCTTAAACTCACACCAGGCATGTGTGCGTGCGTGCCCAAGATCCCGAGAGGAGAATGGAGGAGAAGGGATTGCAGCGTGGCCATTCCCCTGGGGGGAGATTTCTGGCTGTCTGTCTCTCTCTGTCTTTCTGGGGAGCGCACACGCCCTATAGCAAAACAAAACGAAAGAAGGTGATTATCTTTCGATTATCTTTATCGTGGGTGGAGGCTGTCTGACAAGAAGCAGCTCCGCTTGGGTGAAGATGTCAAGCTCGAGTCATGCCCCACATTCTCTTCGTCCAAATTGTTTAGGCGAATATGGCGACTTCATCTCCCACCTCTTGGGTTGAGGATGAAACTTACTTCCCTAAAGCTCAAGGCTATGCAGTAAAGCAGTGGCCACCAAATAAAAAAGAACAAATACATGTTTAAGAGGCAAGAATTACGGTTTTCAATTCATTCGAGCTATTTCTACCACAAGATGCTCACAAAAAAATTTTAAAACTAAATGAATGAGTCTTCACATTCTGCACTATTTGCAAGTTTACGTACATGAGTGAAATGTCATCCTAAAACAATAAAAATAGACCGATTGCAGCTTTACATTGCCACTTTCAGCTCTTGAATTTTTATAGTCCCCTAATGTCTTCTGTAGCTGCTTAATTTCGTCATGCTTCAGTGGTCATGGCTAATGCATGTCACATAGCTGTTGGGAATAGAGTGACCTGAAAACTGCCCAAGTCACTTAATGAAGAGCAACTTAGAAAAGACAATTAAATATCAGAGAGTTTTCCTCATGGAGGGTCAAATTAAGGTCTTACACAGAGTCCTTGTAAGTATAGCTGTTATTGACATTCAAAATCACCTATCTTTTTTTTTTTTGAAGATATATATTTTTTGCTATAGGATGCATATACTCACCAGACAGAGAGAGAGAGAGCAATAAAGCAAGAAATCACTCCCCAGGGGGATGACCGCGCTCCAATCCCTTCTCCTCCATTCTCCTCTTGGGATCTTGGGCACACATGCACACACACTCCGTATGATTTTGTAAGTCACTGGGTCCAAGACTCCAGCTGCAGACTATGTGGGAGTCCACAAACATAACCATTAGGCCATCTGCTGGTCCCCCAACATCACCTAACTTTAAATAGAGCAAAATACAGAAGCTCCATCCTGTGTATGTTTTATTTAGACTTTTCCCAATAATCCTTGTTATGAAGAGTATGTGCTCTGTTTCGGGGTTCTAAGTTGGGTTCTGTTGGGTGTCATTTACATGAGGTTTTCTCATCTGTGCAATGAGTAGGTCTTACAAGAGCAGGATGAAGGTCCACCGTGCTTCCACTGTCACTGTCACATGACTCCCACCGTGTTACTTGCCTGCTCAAAGGCCCTGCAGGCTTCCACACACCTGCGGCTACCAGGCAGAGCCCTGACTTTCCCACACCTACGGTTGCTCTGTCTTGTATTTACCTCCTCCTCTGCTGCACAGGCCCAGGTCATGCCAGAAAAGCAGTCCAGGGTTTAGGGTCTCCTCGTCGGGGACTCTGACTGAGTGCTCTACCATTGCTACTGGACTGCCCCATAAACGCTCTCTCACCAGCTGTGCCACCTTCCGCACAGAGTATTTAAAAGCTTTTTATACAACTTGACATGCTCAGTGCATTTGTCTTTTAAAACGGTTTGCGTGCAGGGCAGCAGGTGGCGTGGTGGTGAAGGCACAGGATCCCACACGGCCAACTCTGCGGTTCAAGTCTCAGACCTGGCAGCCTGAAAAACAAACCAGGTATGTGTGCGTGCATGCCCGAAATCTCAAGAGGAAGATGGAGGAGAAGGGGTTACAGCATGGCCATCCCCCTTTGTGGGGTAATTTCTCACTTTCTCTCTCTGCCTTTCTGTAGCGAGTATAGGAGCCCAATGGTAAAAATCTAGGGGAAAAAAGTGAGTATGTAACGAATCTAATAATAAAAATGGGCTTATATGTTTTGACTTTGTAACTTTGAAGTGACAAGTCAAACTGTGTCTACTTACTGTGTGATGTATGTAGCAGACAGCAGAGAAAGCACACCAGTCATTCTCAGTAAAACCACTTCGCAGTATGATTACTTAGTTTGGTAACAGAAAACCAAAATGATATAAATGTGCACAATAAAAATATAAGAATATTGGAAAACAATATGGAGGTTCCTCAAAGATCTACAAATAGAACTACCATTTGATCCAGCAATCCCACAGGAGAATGCTCAGTGGGAAATGCACTTGTACAACAATGTTTATTGCAGCACTATTCCTGATCACTAAGACATGGAACCAACCCAAATGTCCACAAACAGGTGAATGGCTTGAAAAAGTGTGGCGCATATACTCTGGAATACTACGCAGTCATGAAAAACAACAAGACCCTGACATTTGATTGAAAGTAGTTGAATATGGAAGATTTATTGCTGAGTAAAGCAAGTCAGGCTATGAAAGAAAGATATTGTATGTATCCACTTACTATATACCGACTATCCCTACTCTATGGCGGAGATTGAAATATTAGAGGGCATAAAAGCAGTGAAAATAGTTATGGATGCTGAAGACAGTGTGGAACAGGGGAGAGAGGAGTAGAGAACATTATAGAGAAGGAAATCAAGAGGAAAAATAGGGAGGTATGACATTTGTGGGACACAGAAATGGTTTATTACCTGTTGATGAGAACACGTATAGTACTCTCAACTGGACTGGCTTGAGAAATATTAAATGTTAGGTAAATTCTCTTTATAAGCCAAATGATGTATAGTGAGTGAATGTTTAAAATAATAATAATAATAATGAGAATAAATAATAATAATAATTTGAAAAAAATGGAAAGCTATTTGATGATATGGATAGTAATGTCTTTGTCTTTTCTGGTATGTATAGTAATTATGCTGGAAAAGAAATGTTATACACTGCTAAGATATATGCGAGTGAATGTAATATAAAAATAACAATAAATAAATAAATAATATCTAAATATTGGTCGATGCGTGCGCTTGCCAGACAGACAGAGAGAGACAGAAAGACAGAAAGTGAGAAATCACCTCCCAGAGGAGATGGTCACGCTGCAATCCCTTCTCCTCCATTCTCCTCTTAGGATCTTGGGCACGCACGCACACATGCCCGGCGTGAGTTTTAAGCCACCAGGTCCGAGACGCGAACCGCAGTCAACTACGTGGGAGTCCAGCGACATAGCCATTACACTAACTGCTGGTTCCCGCTTGTTATATATTTTTATTTACATTTACTAGGTATATATCTGGATAGCATAAAAAATGTTTTTTTTTTCTGAGCATGAATAGAGTATATACTAGTCTAATCAAAATTACTTTATATATTTTGTCGTCACCAGATAGCTTCTCTTTGTGTCTTTTCAGTTTGTTCCTGATTCCTCCCTCTCGTTTCTCTCTCCCACCCCCTCCTATAGTGTCTCTAAGTATCTACAGTCACCTTCCCTGCTTTTATGCTTTCCAATCTCTGTTTCTTCCACAGAGTGCAGATATTTGGTATGTATTTGTTTGTTTCAGAGATTTTTGCTGTAGGGAGTATGCACTCACTGGAGAGAGATAGACAGACAGACACGGTGAGAGGGAGAGGGAGAAATCACCCCCCGGGGGGATAACCATGCTGCAATCCCTTCTTCTCCATTATTCTCCCAGGATCTTGGGTGTGCATACACATGCACTGGTGTGAGTTTCAAGCCACGGGGTCCAGAACTCAAACCATGGTCCACCATCTGGGAGTCCAGTGATGTAACCACTATTCTATCTTCTGGTCCCAACATGTGGTATACATTGCATTTTGTGCATTTTGTGGGTTTTAGGTGAAAAGTTCTGTAGATGTTCTTTCTTTCTTTGTTTTTTGTTTGTTTTATTTCATTTGTGGTATACATTAAGTGGGGACATACAATGCCTCTCTTTCACAGTCTGGTTTGCTTCACTTAGCATTAAATCTTCCACATTTGTCCACTTTGCATCACTTATTAGGACCTCATTTTTTATTTATGACTAAGCAATATTCCATAGTATATAATCCATTCATCTGCTCTTGGACATTTGGGTTGATTCCATGTCTTAGCAATTGTGGGTGAATGTTTTTCTGACTATTTTCCTGGTCTTTGGATAAATACCCAGGAGTGGAATTGCTGAATCATATGGTAGTTCTATTTGTAGGTTTGGGGTTTTTTTCCTCTTTTTTTATTTACTTTTTTTTTTTTGAGAGGGTTTTGCTAGAGGGCATGTGCACCTGCCAGTAAGGCAGAGAGAGACAGAGAGACAGAAAGCAAGAAATCATCCCCCAGGGGGGATGGCCATGCCACAATCCATTCTCCTCCTTTCTCCCCTCAGGTTCTTAGGCATGCACGCCCATGCACCTGGCATGAGTTTAAGCCACGGGTCTGGGACTCAAACCACAGTCGACTACATGGGAGTCCAGCGACATAGCCATTACACCAACTGCTGGTCCCTATTTGTAGGTTTTTGAGGAACCTCAGTATTGCTCTCCACAGTGGCTATATTAGTTTACACTCCCACCAGGAGCGTAGGAGAGTGTCCTTTTCACTACAGCCTCACCAACACTTATTCTTTATTGTATTAATCTTAGCCATTCTGACTGGGGTTAATTGATATCTCATTGTGGTTTCGATTTGTATTTCCCTTATGAGAAAAAATGTTGAGCCTTATTTCATATGCTTTTTAGCCATTCATATGTCTCCTTTGGGAATTATTCAGCTCATTTGCCCATTTTTTAATTGGGTTGTTTATTTTTTGTGTGGGTAAAGTGCTTGAATTCCTTGTAGATTCTAGTAATCAGTTACTTACCTGAGGGATAGTTTGTAAATATAGTCTTGCATTCTGAGAGTTATCTTTTCATTTAAATGATTAGTTTTTTGAGGTTTGGGAGATACTTTTTCTTTTGTTTGTTTACTGTGAAGAAGTTTTTTAGCCTAATAAAGTTCCATTTGTTCATTTTCAGAATTACTGCCTGTGTTTTGGGGGTCTTATTAAAGAAGTCATTGCTTACTCCAATGTCTAAGAGTTTCCCCTGTGTTTTCCCCAGTAGTTACATATTTTGAGGTTTTATGTTTAGATTTTTTATTGATTTTGAGTTTTTGTTATTGATGAGAGAAAGGGGTCCAGTTTCATCTCTTTGTGAATGAATCTTCAGTTTTTACTGCACCATTTGTTGAAGAGGTTTTCTTTTCCTCAGTGGATTGTCTTGTGTCCTTTGTCAAAAATCACTTGGATAATGTTTTTGAGTTTATTTCTTGGTTCTCCATTCTGTCCCATTGGTTTACATTCCTGTTTTGTGCCATGCTGTTTTTATTATCACAGCTTTGAAGTATGTTTTCAAGTCAGGTAGTGAGATGTCTCCTACTTTATTTCTTTTTGTACAGTATTACTTTGGCAATATAAAGCCTTTTATTATTCCAGACAAATTTTATAATTTTTTTCTATTTCTTTGAAGAATATCTCTAGTAATTTGATCTGAATTGCATTAAATTTGTAAATTAATTTGGGTAGGATGATGTTTCAATTACATTCATTCTTCCAATCAAGGAACATGAGCTGTCTTTCCAATTTTGTGTATCATTTCAATTTCTTTTTAAAGGTTTTCATAGTTTTCCTTGTAAAATTTTTACTTCTTTGGTTAGTTTATTCCTAGGTATCTGATATTTTTTGTATGTGGCTATTGTTTTGTTTAAGAATTATTTAATTTTATTTGTTATTATTATTTAATTTGACCAGAGAGAGAAAGAGAAAGTGAGAGAGCAAGTTACCAGGCCCAGGACTCAAACTGCAGTCAGCCAGCGGGAGTTCAGTACCTTAACACACACCACCTGCTGACCCCATGGCTATTGTTAATGAGATTGCTTTCTTCAGTTCTACCTCAGTCTGTTCATTGTTGCTATACAAAATTCCTATAGTTTTTTGCATGTTGATTTTGTATTCTTGCCACTTCATGGTACTCACTTATCACTTTCAGGAGGTTTTTTTGAGGATTCTTCTGTATTTTATATGTATATAGTCATGTCATCTGCAAATAGAGATCATTTTACTTCTTGTTTTCCTGTTTGAGTGCTTTTCATTTTAATCTCTTGTGTGATTGCATTGGCTAGTACTTCCAGTAATATGTTGAAGGGAGAAGAGAAAGTGGGCAGCCATATTTTGTTCCAGTTTTTAGTGGAAAAGCTTTTACTTTTACTTGTCTTCCATTCACTATGATGCTAGCTATGAGTTCTTCATATATGGCTTTTATTATGTTGAACAATGTCCTTTTATTGCCAATTTTTCTCAGTCTTAATCATGAAAGGATGTTGTACTTTTATCAAATGCTATTTCTGCATCAGTTGATATGATCATATGGTTTTTAACTTTCCCTTCTGTGAATTGCATTTACTGTTTTGTGTGTGTTGAATCACCCTTGTATCCCTGTAATAAAATCTACCTGGTTATGATGTATAATCTTTCTAATGAGTTGTTGGCTATGAGTCGCTAGTATCCTGTTGAGAAGTTTTGCATCTGTAATCATCAGGCATATTGGTCTGTAGTTTTCTTTTTTGTTTTGTCCTTGTCTGCTTCAGGGATCAGGCTGATTCAATCAATGAATTTAGGAGTGTTCCTTCCTTTTGAATCCTTAGAAATAGTGTGAGTAGAATTCGGTTAGCTCTTCTATAAAAGTTTTGTAGAATTCAGAATTGAAGCCATGGAGACATGAGCTTGAGCTTTTCTAGAGACTTTTTTTTAGAGATTTTTGGCAGAGGGTGAATGTGCTTGCCAAAGAGACAGAGAAAGACAGAGAGATAGAAAGCGAGAAACCACTTCCTAGGGCCTATGGTCAGCTATAATCTCTTTTCCTCTCAAGATTTTGGCCATGCACACACATGCATCTGGCATAAGTTTTAAGCTCCAGGACTCGAAACATGGTTAGCTATGTGGGAGTCCAGCTATGTAACCATAAGTCATGTGCTTGTCCCTTCTAGATACTATTACTGATTCAATCTCATTACTTTACTTGTTATTGTTCTATTCAGAGACTTTCTATGTCTTCCTGATTCAATCTTGGTAGATTAAATGTGTACAGAAACTTCTTTATCTCATCTAGGTTTTCCCGTTTGTTGGTATATAATCACTAATAATTTATGATCTTTCGTATTTCCGATATCTCTGTTTTAACATTGCCTGTTTCGTTGCTGATTTGATTTGTCTGGTTCCTTTCTGTTTTTCTTAATTAGTCCCGTTAATGGCATGTCAATTTTGTTTATCTTCTCATAGAACAGCTTTTGGTTTAATTTATTTTCTGTTTAGTTCTTTTATTCTCTATTTCATTTATTTCTACTCCAATCTTTATTATTTCTTTTCTCCTGGTGTTCTTTTTTCTTTTTTCAGTTTTCTGTGGTGTGTTGTTAGGTTGTCTATTTGCCACCTTTCCAGTTTTTCTCATGAGCACTAATTACTATGAACTTCTCTCCTATGGCTGTGTCCCATAGATTATGGAAACTCATGTGCTCATTACCATTGGTTTCAATGAATCTTTTTATTTCAGTGTTAATTTCTTCAGTGGTTGTGCAGTCATTCAGGAATAGATTATTTAGTTTCTATGTGTTTGGGTATTTTTTTCTTTTTTCTTTTTTTTGGAGAGGTTTTTGCTATAGGGCATGTGTGCTCGCCAGAAAGACAGAGAGATAGAGAGATAGAAAGCAGGAAATCACCCCCCAGGGGAGATGGCCACACTGCAATCCCTTCTCCTCCATCCTCCTCTTGGGATCTTGGGCATGAACGCACAAGTGCCAGGCATAAGTTTAAGCCACCGGGTCCGGGACTTGAACTGCGGTTGACTACATGGGAGTCCAGCAACATAGCCATTATGCTAACTGCTGGTCCTATGTGTTTGTGTATTTTTGAGAGTTCTTTTTGTAGTTAATTTAAAATTTTTGGAATAGATAACTGTATATAATTTGTATACCTTTGAATATATAAAGGCTGTTTTATGTTCTATCATGGAGTCAATTTTCAAAGATGTTCTATGTGAGGATGAGAAAAATGTGCATTTTGTGGTTTTTAGGTGAAAAGTTCTGTAGATGTTCTTTCTTTCTTTGTTTTTTGTTTGTTTTATTTCATTTGTTTTGTTGTTGTGTGTGTGTGTGTGTGTGTGTGTGTGTGATTTTGACAAAGTCAGAGGCTTTTTCTTCCAGGTCAGAGATTCTATCTTCTGCATGGTCTAATCTACTGTTGATCATTTCAAAGGAGATTTTGATTTCCTATATTGGGGTTCTGCATCCCCAGAAGTTCTGGTTGATTCTTTTTTTATCTCTTTATGGAGTTCTTCCTTCAAGTAATGGAATGATTTCCTCATTTCCTGAATTGATCGTCTGTTCTCTCTTGCATCTCATTTAGTTACAATAAATATTCAGAATTCTTTTTCAATGTTTCTGTCATTCCTGGTGTTTTATCCACTGTTGCTGAGTTAACACTGTCCGTTGGGAGAGAGAGAGTTACAAGTTTTCTCATATTTATTTCTTTGATTTCTAGGCATATGGTGAGGGATGTATCGATACTTCCTTTTTTCTTCTTTTTTATTGTTTTTGTTTAAATAGGTTTCTATAGCTGTTCCCTATAGTGAGTGTTGGCTCCCTGCCAGTTTCTCTATTCCGCTATGGGAGTCAGTACTAGAATCCAATTTAGGGGTTCTGAGGTTTGGCTTTAGGGGAGACATTCTCTCCATTGATTCCTCCAAAGGGAAAGGATGGGAAATTGTTTCTTCAGAGTCTCACTACTTTAAGGTGGGTGTATCCTTTCTCAGATTTTTTGTTCTCAAAGTGGTATGGTTGAGCAGCGTGGGCTGAAAGCAAGCAGAAAGAAGAAATCACACACACTGGAGTGTATGGCACATGGAACTCAGGGCAGGATCTTCACATACTCGCCTGTGTAATAGAAGGGCGGGGCTGATCCCATCAGCCTACACCCCAGTGTTTGCTACCGCTGGTCAGTGGGATGCTGAAGACAAAGGGAGCGGGACATGGAGCCCTGCATTAGTTATTCTTAACTCCGATTTCACTGTGGTAGTGCAAGCAAGCTTCAGTGGATATGTTTTAAATCAAGAAAAGATTTACCTTTCAAAATATAACATCAGCCATAAGCTAAATTACGACGATGAAAGTGATTCTACAGAAGTGAATAAGATTTATATCAGTTGAACCAGAAGTATACTCATATAAAATTCTACTCAGCTTCAATAGTAGGTGGTGGGTTGTTAAAACTACAGTGGGGGCTGGCAGGTGGCATAGTGTTTAAGGTGCTGGACTTCCACAATGGCACTGACCATAGTTCAAGTCTCAGACTTGGCAGTTTGAAAATCATGCCAGGTGTGTGCGCATGTGTGCCGTAAATCCCAGGAGGAGAGTGAGGGAGCAGGGGTTATGGCATAGCCACCCCCCTGCGAAGTAAGTTCTCACTTTTCATCTATTTCCTCTCCAGTTAGTGCACATACACTATGGCAGAACAAAACAAAACAAAAAAACTACAATGTGTACTAACTAATGACCTGGCTACTGGTGCCATAGAACCAGCAAGTAAATAGCTTTCAAATTCAAAGCATAAAGAAGTGTACAAAACTAAGCACCAGCAGTTAGCATAATGGCTATGCCACTGCACTCACATGTAGCTGACCGCAAGTCCCAGACCCGGTGGCTTAAACTCACGCCGGGCGCATGTGCGTGCGTGCCCAAGATCCCGAGAGGAGAATGGAGGAGAAGGGATTGCGGCGTGGCCATCCCCCCCGGGGGGGTGATTTCTCGCTTTCCGTCTCTCTGTCTCTCTTTGTCTTTCTGGTGCGCTCACCAGACCTATAGCCAAAAACCTTTCCAAAAAAGAAAAAAAAAAAAAAAAAGAAGTGTCCCAAACTAAAAGTATTCTATAAAGAAAAAAAATCAAATTAAAAACTGATAGAAGAAAATTCTTAGTATTTTCCATGACCAGT
This sequence comes from Tupaia belangeri chinensis, assembly GCF_000334495.1. Lineage (NCBI taxonomy): Eukaryota > Metazoa > Chordata > Mammalia > Scandentia > Tupaiidae > Tupaia > Tupaia belangeri. The sequence continues at coordinate 345,093 of NW_006203545.1, read as the reverse complement.
ATTGTTTTATGAGCTTATCGTAAGTAGAAGCAAGGATTGCTGGAACTGAAAGGTTAAACACGTGCGCTTGCTGAGTTGGTAATGAAGTTGCAGCTAAAAAGATGACCCAAATAGAACTTCAGGAGCAAACTAATGATATGGGAACACTAGGAATAAATAAAGCAAGCAAAGTGTGCTTCATTTCAATTTAACAAATCTAGAGATACTACTATGGCAATCCTTCCATTATATTTGTAATTTGCACATGAAATTTTTTTAGCTACACTTCTGAAAAACACAACAACTCAACCTGAATTACATAAAATTATTCAGTTGGGAGTTCAAGTTTTATGTAGGAGATTGCTCTAAGTAGACAGGCTTGAAAAGCAAGAAAATGTTCTGGAGTAATCATCCATACCCGGGAGCTTGTGCTCGAATATGAATTCTCACACTCCTTACTTCACCAGAATGATTTAATATTTAAAAAAAAAAAAAAAAAAAACTCAGGACCAAAAAAAAAAAAAGAAAAAGCTGAGGACCAGCAAATGGCATAATGGTTACATCACTGAACTCCCACATAGTCAACTGGGGTTCAAGTCCCACACCCAGTGACTTAAACTCATGCCAGGTGCATGTGCTTGTGAGATCCTGAGAGGAGGATGGAGGAGAATAGATTGTGGCGTGGCCATCCCCGCATAGGGGTGATTTCTCACCTTCTGTCTCTCTGTCTCTCTGTCTTTCTGGTGAGTACACATACCCTATAGCAAAAACTTCTCTAAAAGTGTTTTTTTAAAAAAAGCTGTTAGGTGCACTAAATAATATGTTTACTGATGTAGTAAAACTTGTGAGTCACTAAAAACTCAAGTGTCAGATTTAAGATCCTTCTTTTGTTAGGCAATCGCATGAAAGTTGAACATAAATTGCTGTTGCATGCTGATGTACAATGGCCATATAAAAGAAAATATCTGTCAGAACAGTTTGAATTGTGGGATAAAAATCTCAAGATTTATTCAGTGTGAGAAACCAGCTTGGTCTCAGCAGTTTCAAGTTATGAACTAAGCATCCAGACTTCCTTAGTCTGATATTCGTCTGATATCTTGGGCATTTTTACTGATTACGATATTTTCATGGAAGGAAGAAATGCAACATATTCTTCAATGATAGATAAAACTTAAAGACAAAATCTAGGGAGAGACTCTTAAAATAGGAGAGGTTCCATAGAGAGCTGTAAGATGGCACAGAATTTAATAAAAATTACCAAGCAAGTAGGCATTGCTATTGATAATGCGTATTGGTGAAGTTATCAACAAACACCATAGAAAAAAAAATTTTTTTGGAGAGGTTTTTGCTATAGGGCGCATGCGCTCGCCACACAGACAGAGAGAGACAGAGAGATAGAAAGCGAGAAATCACCCCCCAGGGGGGATGGCCACACTGCAATCCCTTCTCCTCTCGGGATCTTGGGCACACACACACACACACACACACACGCATGCCCGGTGTGAGTTTAAGCCACCGGGTCCGGGACTCGAACCATGGTCGACTACGTGGGAGCCCAGCGAGATAGCCTTTACACTAACTGCTGGTCCCGAACACCATAGAAATTTGATATAATGATTTAAATTCCTTTCCAACAAAAGAATATTTAGCTATCAAATATTAATGATATCCAAAATCAATTTTTTTCATCAGAAGTTAAATTAAATTTAACAGTAACTTGTAGGATAAATTGCTGACCCTGAGTGCTGATGAAGTATTGATAATGAATTTTGAATATATGACATTACTTGCTTCATCTTGGACGAAAGTTAAAAATGAATGCTCTTACTTTACTGAAATTGCTTTAAAATGACTTTTACTGACATATATTGGTAAGACTGATTTCTCTATGATAAGTTTGGAAAAAATTGAAATAGTGGGTCCTCAGAAAAGTTAAGATGCATTTTTGCATAGAAAATTATAGAAAAATACTTCATGACTTTTTCAACAACACAATAGACTATATATAGTTTTCCTCATGGTTAGTGCTGTTGGTAATGGAATCCATATTGGGTAAATTAACAAGCAAGAAGCAAGTTCATTTGTTACACAAAAAGCTATCTTTTCCTGAGAAGGATGTCTCCTCCAAGTGTGAAGCAGATGGGTCAGCAAATGGCATAATAGTTATGAGGCTGGACTCACACGTAGTTGACCATATTTCGAGCCCTGGACCCAGTGACTTAAAACTCACACTAGGCTCGTGTGCATGTGTGCCCAAGATCCCAAGAGGAGGATGGAAGACGGAATTGTAGCGCAACTAAGAGTGGTTTCTTGCTTTCTGTCTCTCTGTCTCTCTCTGTCTCTCTGGCGAGTGCATGCACCTTATAGCAAAAATCTCTTAAAAAATTTAAAAAAGCGAAGTAGATATCTGTGTGATGAATCACTATTCTATTGGAACTTTAGTTTCTACCGTGGCACTACGAGTTCAAGTACACTAGTGATTCCCTACGTAAGTCACAGTGATGCAAGCCTTCAATGAAAAGTGTACAGTTCCAACATTTTTTTCACCTTTATTACATTTTCTGATTATACTTATTTAAATATAATATTTATTTATTTATCCATAATTTGCAATAAAATGTATGTGCTCGCCACCGAAAGAGATAGAAAGGGAAAGTGGGAAAGCACCCCCCGGTGGGGATGGCCATGCCGCGATCCCTTCTCCATTTTCCTTGCAGGGTTTTGGGCACGTGTGCACATGTGCCTGGCATGCTTTTTCAAGATGGTCCAGACTTGAACCACACAGTCGCCATGTGGGGCCCAGCTGCCTTCACCACCATGCCACTGGCTGGCCCAATATAAAGGTTTTTTGAAAAACTGAATCTAATAATAAAGGTTGGGCTTGTACTTTTTGTCTTTTAATCCTTTTCCTTTTTAAGTCCCATAAAATTTGTTTATATTTAGTGTAAACATGATGTTTTGATTTATGTAAATATTATAGAATAGCTAAGACAAGCTATGCAACATATGCATTTCTTCACTTACCATGCGTCTGGAAAGAGCACTTGAAATCTACTCTCATAGCAATTGCCCACAATATGAAGTATTTTCATTAATTGTAGTCACCGTGTTCTACCATAGATTTCTTAAACTTACTTCTCTACATACCTGAAATGTTATAACAAGCATTTAAATGACCAATACCAATCTTTAATTTTATATATACCTAGGTTATGATATTTGGATTCCCTTTGTTCTAACACCGGATCTCTCAATGGAAACAATGCAAGCAAGGAAAGAATGGGAAGACGTATTGAAAGTGTTAAGAGAGAAACAATTTCAACCAAGATTATTATATCCTGCAAGATTATCCTTCATAGGAGAAAAAAATATTAAAATCCTCTCAGACAAAAAAAACCTGAAAGAATTTGCCAGCACCAGATCAGCTCTTCTACTGACTTTCTTTCCGATTTGGCCTTGAGCATTCTTTCTCGGGAGTGGCCATGAGCCAAGACAGTCCCTCTCTGGGAGAGCCCTGACAGGGACAAGTCACATTTCAGAGTGTCATTCAGGCAAGGCATAATGAAAAATTGAAAACAAAATGCATGAAGCAGAAAAAAAAAATGAATTTTTCACAGATCCCAGAAGGGGTAGAGGTGCCAGTAGGAAGTCTGGAGGAGGCAGGAATAGCAACCAGTGGATGGGAAGGAAAGGTGAGAACGAGAGAGGGAGAGAGGGGCCGGTGTGCCTCATTACGTTCATGGACACCATCCTTGGGCTTTCCCAAGACATTTTGGATTGTGAGTCTAAAGGAAACACACAGGCCTGGTCTCAGCATGGCAGAGGTAGGGCCAGCTCTGCAAGTCTGGGGCACAGGGAGAACCAGGACTGGGTTCCAGAGCTGACTTGTACACGCCAGGCATGGGCGTGTGTGGGGAAGGCTGGGGGCTGTGGCATAGGCCCTGTTGAGGGTTTGTCCTTCTCTCTCTCTCTCTGTCTCTCTCTGCTCAAGAAAGGAAGCGGGAAAAAAAAGGAGGACTAGCAGTTAGTGTAATGGGTATGTTGCTGGAGTCCCATGTAGTCGACTGCTGTTTGAGTCCTGGACCCGGTGGCTTAAACTCACACCAGGCGCATGT